>NC_134406.1:211784409-212019409 GCF_038048845.1 Mixophyes fleayi
GTTTGGGATCTGCATCTGAAGTTGGGGGTTCTGTCAGGCAGGATTCGTGGTGTGCATTGGCCTTGGCTTGATAACTTTAACCATCAGAATGGTGTAACTTGAGTTTAATGAGATACCTTCCTTTCACTTTTGTTAGTGCTTGCATAAGCAAGTCGACGGACTTCTAATTTTTGGACATCCACAATGAACTTTTCCATGACTTTCATTTTTAGTGCCTTGGTTCAGGTGGAGTTTGGGGAGAACATAATGACGAGCTCTTCATCTATGCAAGACAAACGTGACCAAGAGAAATACATCTTCCATGATTACAATCTAAAAAAGCCTCCACTGAATGAACTTCCTTATCTGGATGGATGCAATTAGAAGTAGGCCATTATACTACAGTATGCATTAAAAAATGATGCCTTTTGGAAAAACGCAGGACCCAGTTTTCTTTCCCAGGTTTCAAGGTAGTGGATTTCCTCCTTGTTGACTATATTTGGCTGCATCCACTGTTTCAGTTTCCATAATCATCTCAACAAATGTTTACTGTCACTCCTGTCCTCACATTGCTCATCATGAGCTAAACACTTGACATTCAGTCCAATACAATCTCTGTGCTGCATTAAAGCAATGTGCCAGTGTAGATATAGTCAATTGCAACAGCAAATATAGATCACTTGTTGGACCTAGGCACCTTCAGACTATTGAAATGAGATATAAAATGAAAGCAGTATGTAATCTTGCTAGAGATGCAATGACTGCTAACTTGGATTGGCTATTAGATTGATGAATGGTTTGGGGGATAAAATACTTGCCTATTTTGTCAGGCAGTTAAAGTATTCATTACAGATCCAATAGAAACATAATAGCAAAACATGTACAAACTGTTTAGAAATGAAGTAAACAGGAATGGTGTTGCATTCTTCCTTTTTATCTTTTGTTAATATTACTGTTCCATATATTGCAAAAAGAAATGATCTCAAACCAAGTATGACATGTCATGTACTAAGTTGTGTAGGGGACAATATCTGGCACTTGCAACTTAGAGCACACTACATTACACACCCAGTAGAACTTAACCAGGTTCTATGGTGCATATGCCATTAAACAAACTGCAATACTCACCAGCCACACCCAAGCTGTCACCCCACCATGTATAAATGACCAGCACATGATTTATTTATGCTTTCAAGGCAGTGCTTGTCATAAAGGGCTAGACATTTGGTCTGTGAATGCAGTGAAAGACCGATCCTTATTGATTTCCACAAACATTTTCATTCATTTCCCTATATTGCTTCAGTTCCCCACTAAAGTATACAAATAAGCGATTAAATTCACTGATCTGAAATAAAGTTTGGGCCATTGGGGTAAAATTTGCTTATTAGTAAACAACTTATGGGGCTTAAAGTTTTCAAGTCAGTTCTGCCAGTGTTAGAATACAGAAATGTCCGTGTGGTACACTATTAAAACCTGAGTTTGCTGGGTTCAAGTTCATTAAATGTATTGATTACCGTATCCAGTGATTTTGAAGCCAACATTCAGGTGGAGGGTTCTTCTTTTTTTTGAGGTTTAAACAAATGTGACTGTTTGTCCAGTCTCTATTTGCATACAGGGTAGCAAACTACACTTTTTCTTCCATGATACAATATTTTTGTATACAGAAAAGGTGCAATTTCCATTGCAGCAATCAGTGTTAAATCATTTACATAAGATTTAACAACTTTTTGTATCGAATGTAGACATTTAACTTAATGGTACTTTTATTAATTTAATAATAATGTTAAGTTGGCATTTTTATAACTTTCCATGGTTGTAGCAGACACCCCCATACAAGATTTAAATCAGCATTTTGTGTTTTTTTTTCTAATTATAATTTTTCTTTCAAGAACAAATATGCTCAGGAAAATGGTCTTTATTATTGAATTTCTAGTGAATGCAAATAACCCCACTACCTATTTGCTGTTGGATTTAAATGTGTGCAAAAATGTTTATGTGTTAAATATGTACATACTTGTTAAGGTAAAGAACCACAATGTTGTGACTGGCACATTGGATTTACATGTTATGTTTGTTTTCTTTTTTTTTTTTTTTAATGGGATGTTGTTTGAAATGTTGCCATAATAGAGCTTTAAAAATAAAAAAAGCTTATTGTTTCTATCATTAATTGTGATTTTTGCCTTGAAAAAAAATCCCTTATGATGGTACCATCTTTGATAGTTGTCTTAGAAGTAACAAGATCATCATATAAATTGGGAGGGAGCCCGTGTAATACATAAAGATTCAAACAATGTCAGAGGTCTCCCAGTTATAGTCTTAGCGGCAGACTGAAAAAAAGCTTCTTAATTGTAAATATTGATACAAATTTATTGAAGGAATCTGAAGTTTACTCTGAATGTCTGAGGAATTTGGGGAATATTGTAAGAGAACTAAATTATTTAGGAATTATGGGCCTGATTCATAAAGGATCTTAACTTGTTACAATGCAAGGGGTGCAAATTAGTATTCTGTTTTGCACATAAGTTAAATACTGACTGTTTTTTCATGTAGCACACAAATATCAAATTTCAGTGTACAAATAAGCTATCAAGTATTTGTGTGCTACGTGAAAAAACAGTCAGTATTTAACTTGTGTGCAAAACAGAATACTAATTTGCACCCCTTGCATTTTAACATGGTTTTGTCCAGGAGACTGAAATAAGAAGTTTCTCAAGTTAAGATCCTTAATGAATCAGGCCCTATATAGCAACAGTCATGGAGGGGCAATAGGAAGATTAATATGTGCCAGAAACTAAGGTTTCCCAAATGGTAATTAAAGGCTTTGGAAAAGGGAGAATGAGATCTGATTGTTCGCCTAGCCCCCAGATATTTCATGAAAGTTATAGCGCAGGGTGATTTTTAAAGATAGAGGGCCAAAGAACTGAGTATAATGAAGGCACCACCTGTCATTATTGCCAATTAAACCTTAAAGTCAGGAGGAGAATGCAATTGAAAACACTAGGCAAGTTGACAATGAGACATTATGTAAAATCTAAAAAGCTGGGATGCTCAAACTTACTCCCATAGATAGCTTTAGTGAGCTTAAGTCTTTGGGATGAGATGAATTGCAGCATGTAATATTTATGCCTAAATATTTTTTCATATTTGAAGTGAATGTATTCATGAGATGTTGAGATTGATCTTATCGATCTTTTGGGATCTTATTGTCAAGGGGATCAATTAGTAAAGCAAACATTAAAGTGGAAAGAACGCAACCATGTCTAATGTTGAAAATTTTAAAAGGAGAGGATGTGCTTCCCGCAGGAAGAAGGAATGCTCTAAAGCATTCCGCAACTTGTTGCTACAACTCAGAGACCAAGAAGCCCTACACAAACAGTCCAACTCCCACTCACTGCTCAAACGCATACAATAAGTAAGGGGGGAATTCCAGGCGATCCAAGCAGAATGTACAGAGCGTCATTTGCGATGGCTTAATCAGACCTTCTATGAAAAGGATAATAAAGTGGATATGTTGTTGACAAACAGGCTCAAGGCTAAGAGGGCACCGCAGGCCATCACCTCATGCAGGGATAAAACAGGAACTCTGTCCTATGACCCTAGGGTAATAAATAACACGCTTAAAACCTATTACAAGAAATCACAATCCTCCCCGGACACCGATGCTCCAGCAATCTATACGTATCTTGACAAATGCGCCCTAACCAAACTGTCCCCGCCACAGGTCTCCTCTCTCAACTGCAACATTACTGAGGAGGAAGTCACATTAGCCCTCAAATCCCAGAAAAGCTGAAAATCTCCTGGCTCCAATGGATTCATGATGTCCTATCATAAGGTTTTCTCCAGGTAATTTACCTTCGTGTATAACAACATATTACAGGGGGAGTTTCCACGACAAGACCACCTGTTCCACTATGGTGGTTATACCCAAGCTGAATAAGGATCCAACCTGCTGTACTATTGCCCCATATCATTACTTAATGCGGATGTTAAACTTTTCGACAAAATACTAGCAAACTGGCTAATCCCATATATGACTTCCTCTTTTTCCCCGACCAGGTTGGTTTTGTCACGACGAGACAATCCCTGTACAATACGAGATGGACATTTGACATTATCACATATGTAAACAAATGTAAAATCCTCTTGGTAATCCTAGCATTGGATGCCGAGAAGGCTTTTGACAGGTTCTCGTTGCATTTTATGCTCCACACTCCTATGGGCTACAGACACTATGGGCTCAGAGGGACCTTCTTTACCAGTATTCAGGCGATGTATCACCACCCCTCCACAACGGTGCTTACCAATGGGATGAAATCTTCCGCCTTCACTTTGAGCAATGGAACATGACATCGCTTATCGCTTCTATTATATGCTTTGTGTGTAGAACCCCTGGCTGCTGCTATTCAATGCAATCCTGATATATCTGGAATCAAGTTAGGGTCTCGTTACTTCAACCTTTCATTGTTTGTGGACGATGTCTTGTTAACACTTTCCAATCCCTTAATTTCACTTCTTAATTTGCTCAAAGAACTAGTGGAATATGGCGCAGTTTCAGACTACAGAATTAACAATACAAAATTGTAAGCCCTGGCTCTTCAGGTCTCTGGCCACGTTAATGCTACCCTTGAATCCAAGTTTCCCTTCCAATGGTGCATGAAGTCCCTGCAATATCTGGGGAGTCACATTACCAAAGATACAAACACTCATTTCAAGCAAACTACACTCCCCTCCTTTACTTGATTAAACGCAATCTCATAAAATTGGATCCGATGTACATTTCGTGGTTTGGGAGGATATGTGTGATTACGATGAATGTCTTTCCGCGGGTATTATTCAGGCACTTACCATCTCCATACTGGGAACGCCCCTGGCCTCACTTTAAACAATATGTGGCAGTTTTATATGTCAAGGCAAGAAGTCATGGCTTAAGCATTCTTGTCTTATAAATAGTCCACTTCGTCTGGGGGCTGCGGAATATTTAAATGTTACTATCAGGCAGTTAATTTACGTCATGTGATCTCTTGGCAATCTTCCCCATGGCTTAAGAGGTGGGTGGACTTGGAAAACGCACTCACACCAGATCACACATTGAAATTTCTCCCGTGGCTCCCTCGCAACCAAAGATCAGCCTCAGTCTACTCTTATCCCACTCTGAAGCTTACGATTGACATATGGGACAGACTCCTTCATTCAAAGGAACTCACAACATTCCCATCTCCCCTCACGCCACTCTGGCACCACCCAACATTTCTGTCTGGGAACATTACTTCATACGTCTCCTATGGCAAAAGGCTGGTATCACTTAATTCTCAAATCTCAGGTGAATTTGCTCTACAAACGTTTTTGGACCTGAGTGAGAAGACAAGCCTCCCTTCAACCTTGCATTTTTCCTGAATACAAATAAAGAGGTCTATCTAGGCTCAATGTAAAATGGCTAAACTACGAAGGCCTATGGCATTTGGGAGGCTTTGAATGTACTGAGTGGGATTCTCAGAACTGGTTTCTCTACGTTGTTCATGTTCCAGCATAGCATCAACCCTAAATATACCGTGAAGAAAACAAGGCAAAGAAAACAAGGCAGTGGCTTAAGGATAGGAAGGTGAATGTCCTTGATTGGCCATGTCAGAGACCTGTCCTAAATCCGATTTTTACTGAATTCGAACAATTCTGCAAGGAAAAATGGTCAAATATTCCCCAATGTAGGTGCTCAAAGCTGGTAGAAATACATCCAAACAGGTTGATGGCTGTAGTTACAGCAAAAGTTGGCTCTACAAACTATTAAATCAGGGATCTGATCACTTTTCCAACCCTGTTATTCTAGATTTTAATTTTCAGAACCGTTGCCTTTTTACAATAGTTGAATGTTGTAAGGGGAAATGTGTAAATAAAGCTGGGGAGAAATATAAATACTAATTAGTATTACTAACAAAAAAAGCTTTGCCAAAGGCCCTCTTGTTTAACCTAGTTTCTGGCCGCAAACCGGTGCAAACCCATGCAAACACTGTTAGAACTTACACATTCCAAACAGATAGGGTTCTAGTTGGAATCAAACCAATAATCCTTGTACAAAGTTCAAACCACTTGAGTGGAGCAGCAATAAAAGAATGTGTTGTAAGAAAAATAAGTCTAGTTGCTGTATTCAGAATAGACTGTAGAGGTAAAAGTGTGGTGATGGAAAGACCAAAAAGGGAATTGCAATAAATTTCGTACTCACTGTTGTGGATCGGTCGGAAGTTTATACACACTACACAGCGGAAAACGAGATTGGAACGAAAATATTAAACGGTACGACCAACCAAATGAGGCGATAATCGTCCATTGGGGCAGACTTTCGACCATCGTGTCACTGCACACATTGACCCGACTTTTGAACGAGCGGTCGTATGTCGGCTGTTTGAGCCGATTATTGGACGAAAACAGTGTAGTGTGTACCCAGCTTAAGCATTCATGTGTTCTAGTGAACAGGGCCGTAACTAGGGCTGTGCGATAGGGGCGACTGCCCAGGGCCCAACGCTGAAGGGGGCGCAATTTAGGAATGTTTTAGGTTCATTTGGTTAAAATTGAGGGCTAGGGGGGCGGCATTTGTCTTTCTCACCCCAGGCGCTAGAATTCTAAGTTACAGCTCTGCTAGTGAATAAAAACAAAAAAGTAAACCACTCACCTCACCTCATATTACCACTTATTCTTGGATTTGTATTACTAAGAGGATGATGTGGTTTCCTTTATTCCAGTATTCCAGTAAAGTTCCCAATATGTGCAAACATCTGGAATACATATCATAGTCTGAACTTCCAAGTTACATGTACAGGAATCATCAAACATTATTACAACAATTCACTTATAATTTTCAATATTTCCCAATCTTTTTGTGGGTGTGTTAGGGAATTTAGACCGTACGCTCCAATGGGGGAGAGACTGATTTGAATGATTACAAATTCTCTGTATAACGTTGCCCAATATGATTGGTACTATATAAAAAAAATGATAATAAATATTTGTGTGGTATTTAGCTGTCCCACAGCATTGCAAAACATAAATACAGTCACTTTCTTTGTTAACAGATATTATTTATTAACATTCATGTGCATAAAATTAGATTTGGGACTACATCTCACATTATGTCCTAGAAGATTATAAGCAAAGAGAAGCACATTCTCCGGTGCAGTCAATCTTTTAAATATCAATAACATTAACTATTTATTGTTAATATGGAGCACCACCCTCCGTCTCCGATCGTGGTAGTGGTGTCCTCTGTGATCTAGTGCAGACAGGAAGTGGGGCAGCTTCCAGCCGTCCGCATCGCTCTTCTAAGCATTCCCAGGCAGGAAGTTAGGCTCTCTGAAGGTTCTTCCAGTGACAATTAAACTGTAAAAGCCGTGATAACTAAGCTCCTTTTTGTGGTCTTTTTTTTATATAGCTATATAAAGTGAACAGAGGCACAAAAATATATATAAGCAACCTGATCTCTGACATTGTCCACAATATAAGCTTACTACCATCTGCATATATTAATGTACTATATTAGTGTTAAGTATATTAACTGCATATGTTTGTCATACTGCATGTCTGCTACAGTCTCTATCAACTGTGAACAACTATATATATATATATATATATATATATATATATATATATATGTATATATGTATATATCATCTTTTACAACAAGTTCTCAAATAAAACCAACAAATTGGTTAAGCCTAAAAACTTCTTGTGGTTTAACATCTACCACCAGCGCCGCTGACACCTATTACATATAACAGCACAAGTGCTCTGATAATAGGTTTACTGCCAATGTTTATTACCCAGCACCCACCAACCATGAGTGTGGGAAGAGCCCTAGTGCCGTCAGCATTTTCTTTTGTGGATCCCAACTCCCTAGGGAATCCATCCCCGTTCTGACCAACCTGCGGCTGTATGTCATTACGGCAGATGGACGCTGTAGCTGGAAAAGTCAAGGGCTGGTTGGAGGAGAATCGGGGAGACTCCACATTGTTTGTCCTGTTTCCTCCGACCAGCACTACTAGGCTGACAGTACTAGGGTTAATATGACAGGGGGGAGCATTTAAAATTAAATAAAAATATTTTTAATACTGTCTACTGCCGGCAGCTCCAGCGGTGACCCACTGGAATTGCTGTTTTATTGTCGGCATTATGATTGTCGACATTATGACTGCAATAGCAATGTCTGTGTTTAATCATTGTCGGCCAAATTGAAATACCGACATCTACTCTATTGGCATTTGCATGTCAGCAAGATAAATGATGGTATTTCTTACATCGGAAATATGACTACCACCATGCAATCTGCTTCAGAACTTCACCCCTTTCATCAGGCAAAATCACCGTCCATAACAGCAGCCATAAATAGCTGGCAGTGCAATTAAATGATTACTGAAAAATTATTTTCAAATACTATAGACATGATTCCAGAAACATAATGTAAAAAGAATAAGTACTCCTAAACCAGATAATATGATTATGAATGCAAAATATGGTTTCACAACATATATTGGGAAAAATTAAACATTGTCTGAAATAGCACCAACATATCCAGTCCCCTTACTACTCTAGTCCACTTTCTACTCACCATTCAGATTTCTAGTCTCCTCACTCTGACTCCTCTTGCTGTTTCCTGTTCGTCTGCTCCCTCCCCTAGATTGTTAGCTCCCACGAGCAGGTCCTTCTATTCCTTGTGTCCTCCTCCTCTTGTCACCTTCCTGTTGCTTCCGGCACCCCAGCTTCTTTCCTCTGCCTAAACTCTGGTTTCCTGTTCCTCCTCTCCTCTCCCCTATTACTGGCGCTGGTCCTGCTAGTTTTGCCCACTAGTTTTGCCCATTCTACTTTATTTCACTCCCCACCTCTCATTCTTCCTCCTTCTGGCTCCCAGCGTTCTTTATTCACTCATACCTCTCTGCCCAGTCTACCTGTCCTCAGTCAGGTTGTCAGTTCAATTGCACTGTTTTGCCTTTGTACTTCCCTGTATACCGTGTTTTGTTTTCTCCTATGCTCCTTTGGCACAGGGTGACAAAAATCTAAGCATCTAATACTTATTTTTTCCAGTTTGCTATATATAGAATTTTATGTAAAATTCTATATTTGGTTAGCTGTCTTATACAATACTTTTATGTCATCTACTTTGTTTATAACATCCTCTTTGTAGGGTGTGCCACTGTTGATTCTTGGATTCTTCACTATGTTTAATATTATATGGTACCAGCTGCAGCCTTATTGTCATAGAGCTGTCTCAGTAATAAAACAGTACTGGGTAATACACACATACAGAGTGTTAAGAGGGCCCTGCTCGCATGCTTACAATCTATGGGACTATATATATATATATATATATATATATATATATATACTTCTGAGTGAAGGGAGGGACTTAGGACTTCCTAGTCTACTTTTGTGACACTCGAATGATGCGCATACATCCAATTGTGGAATCCAAACAATCTTGGGTCCAGTGCATGTGCTTAGCCATGGACTGCAAGCAAACCTGCATCATGTCTAAATTTGCACTAGAAATTCACATTCGAAATTCCTGGACAAGATGCATACCCTATATAGGGTAGTTCAGTAACTGAAATTGTTGGCTGATTATTGTGCTCCCTATGCCTTTAATCCACTGATTGCTCCTCTTGGATCTCCCGTGAATGACTTCAGTTTGGCTGAATACCAATTCTGCTTTTCACATTTTGGCCATTACTACTATTTTATCCTACTCCACGGTACATGCATGCAAATGATACATAAACATAATCAATTTTTTAAAGACTCAATGAAACTAATATGCTTCACTGAGTTATTTTATTATACACTTAACTAATAGCCACTAATGTGCACCTTTCTTGGGTTGGGTACCTTATCACAAAGACAAAACGCCGACATTGAATTACCCGACAGGATGACACCAAAAGTGTCATGGACAACAGAGTGGGAATATTGACATCCTGAAAAATAGATGTGCAAAAATTCAGACGAATGAAGTTCCCGGCAGTCTCCGATGACGTCACTTTGAATGGGCACAGTCTGATTTGTGCTGTTAATTAATTTATTGCTGATCATTTAAGGAGGCACCAGCTGTACACTGTACTTTACAAAGCCTAGAACATTGTACTTAATGTGTAGCAGTTTGTTCTGCTTTAGTTCCTGACTAAAAGCATACTGCTATAACCTTGCCACCACAGCTACTGTGGACTGGAATGACCAGCACATAAATGTAATGCCATCAACAATTTAGCTAGCATAGCTATATGTTCTTCCTGGGCCTTCCCAGCTGTTGCTGCTTCTCTGCTATTACTTACAGAAAACTCATTTGTAGGACACATAAACAAAAAAAGAAGGGAATAATGATATTATGTGTGTGGATTATGCCAGACAATTCTGAAATGCATACTTGACATTTAATAAATGTAAAATGTGAGCATTAGTTAAATTTATTTCAGAGAACTTTGAAAACATGTTTTACACATATCATGTAATTATTCACATGGTGCAATGTGCTTTTAAGCAAGTATACAGAAACATAATGTATAAAACATACTGTATATGTATGACACGCCTGCAGCATTTAACATATGTTTTGAAAACCCCCTTATATTTCAATTAGAAATTACCTTATGCAGAATAATGTAAAAGCAATATAGCTTTATGCAAAAGACATACATACTTATCCTATCATGAACAGCTTTACAGCAAGTATATAGAAACATATATATATATATATATATATATATATATATATATATATATATATTTTGCATGCTTGCATCATTCAAGATTTGTTTGAAAATCCCCTTATACTCTAATTAAAAGTTGCCTTATGCAATATAATTTTGAAACCAATATAGCTTTATACTAAACACAGACACACTTATCATGAACATTTACAGTAAATATATAGAAACATCATCGTCAACATCAACATTTATTTGTATAACACCAGCAAATTATGTAGCACTTTAAAATTGGGGACACACATAGTAATAGACAATACAGACAAAGAGGTGAGAAGGCCCTGCTCGCAAGCTTACAATCTATGGTAAATATATAATATGTATTACATCCTTACATCATGCAAGATGTGTTTTGAGATTTCCCTTATATTCCCGTTAGAATTTACCTTATACAGAAAAATTAAAAAATTATATAGCTTTATACTAAACTCATAAACACTTATCCTATTATAAACAGCTTTACAGCAAAGAAATATCATACTTGACGCATAACAGCGTTGATAATTTGCTCAAAATCATCAACATATCAATATTTCGAATATGATATATGCAAACTTAAATAGAGCTCAGAGATGCATCTAGTGACATCAACAAGTCATCATCAATGTGTCCAAATCTAAATAGGATGCATCTCAAAGGTGTGCCCACCTTTACTGTACTAAACATTACATGAATGCCTCTGATCCACCTCTCAAAGCGTATGTGGTCACAAGTGGAAGATATGCGCAACTCTAAATACAGGTGCAAGGTACAGTTGATGGTGCGCCAAATTATACACAAAATGCATTTTTACTTTGCCCATGTGAACTTGCACTAAACTTTAAATCAGGTCCTGTGAGTTTTGTGCCATTTAAACATTTAAACTTGTAGGAAAATATTGCTTCAATGCTAATTATCTGGAAAAACTTTTTTAAAGCTATAAAAAGTACAAATAGATTGGGTGTACAGCAAGGAGCAAAGGATAGGTCTTTTGCCAAAATTCAAGGTCATCCTTATGCCAGTTCTACAGAGCACAAATGCAGAGGAAAAAAAATCAAATATTTTTTATATTATTTTCTCTTTTTCAGCAGGCTCATTATATGTAATTTATTTCCTCCCATGAGAGTCCTATTTTTGATCCTGAAAATCCACTATTTCTTCTGCTTATTGGTAGTGAGGATAGCTCCATATTTGATCTGTCTATATCATATCCTATGGGTATTTTAAATGTTGAGGTACTACTTCAAAAAAAATCTCTTGGGCACATTTTTTTGAGGACTTTGCCCCTGTAAACACTTCAGAATAATCACTGAACTTTGTCCATGTAGAAGTTTCAGAGCAAAACTCTGACTTAGTATATTTCACTGTTGTATTATCAGAACAAGCTGCTATATCTAAAACAGATGTAATTAATCTATCAGAGTTTTTCACTGTTTTATTAGTAATCATACTAGTAAGTGGATTCCACTGTTTATAATCAGGTCTATTCTTAAGTGGCACATATTTTAGATTCCTTCTCTTGATGGGGTGAAGATAGAAGCTTTTTTAATTGCGCTTCCTTTCACTAATCATAGTAGAATCATAATCACCTCTCAAATGTCTTATCTTTTATCTCAGTAATTTCCATTTGAAAAGTAGCAACATGTTGATTAACTTCTTGATGTCTCTTAGCTAAAAAACACATGATCCTTACACGGTTAAACTCATTTTGCACAGCTTTTTTAGATTTTCTTCTAACTCTTTAACCCCTTTGACCTGTGAGAAAATTCTACCATTGGTAGAAGCCCAAAAATTGTACTTAGAAAAGCAAAAACTCAAAGAATTCACTGGCACCTAGGAAACTGAGGCCTCTCAAGGAAAATCTGCACAAATTTCTTGGCATAGTTCCTCTATTAAGGGTTGCTGTAAACGTCAGTATAATATTTGCTGCACACTTAAATATAATGGAAATCAAATCGTAAAATTTAGCTCCACTGTTAATTATTCTATAAATCTGACCTAGAGTCATGTAAACCAACACGCAGTTTGGGATTTAACAATAGCATTGTAACTGTGGACTCCAATATGTAGACCATACCACTAGCATTTTAAAATGAAGGTTTTTAGAACATCAAAGTAAATATTGTTAAGCGCTATGAAACACATAGTGTATACACATATATTTTTATCATACATTTCAAAGATCTTAGCTCGCTATGTATAGTGAGGATTGAACATATTTCTAATAATTATGATAAAGTGTCACACATTGCACTAGTTAAACCTACATTAGGGTCTGTTCTCACCTGTTTTCCTCTTTCTGCATTCACTTGCTGGGCTGACCTGAGCATGCACACACCTGGTCTGCTCATTACTTCTTGCAATCACTTGATTGGCTAATTGCCTGTCAGCTCTGTCTATTTAAAGTACCTGCTTTCTCTACCAAGTTGCCAGATCTTTAGGTCTCTCCTCCAGGTCAGACATGTCCCAGTACTGGCTCCTCTATACCTGCTTTATTTCCTGTGTTCCTGACTCAAAGGCGCTACCAAGCACCACAGGATTCATCAGCTGCCGCCGCTGCAGAGCCTCTTTACTCAAGTGTTCCTGATACAAATGCGCTGCCAAGCTCCTCAGGATTCATCAGGCTCCTTGCGCCCATGCATCGATAACAGAGGTTTAAACAGAGGTTTAAACACTATTACAATCAAAAACCATTATCCTATTCCACTCATGACGGAACTCTTCGCTCGGATTAAGGGGGCCCAAATATTCACCAAATTAGATTTACGGGGGGCTTACAATTTGATAAGGATCCACAAGGGAGACGAATGAAAGACCGCCTTCAACACCAGGGACACATGAGTACCTCGTCATGCCCTTCGGTCTCTGTATTTAGATATGGCTTAGGGGCCTATATAGTAACGATTCTAAGGCTGAATTTCAAAATACTAATAAATAATCATGCAGCCGATTACTCCCATCCACGTGTAACTTGTAAGCTAAGATAAAAGAAATTGATGTTGCTAAAATCTTTTATACCATTTATTACATTTTAATAATATCAATCCAGCTTTTCTAATGCAAGGCACATTATTAAATATGACTTATTAAAAGAGTCTGCACAAACAAATGATCTGTTCTGTTCAGTATGGCTATTGCTATAGCTATATATACAATTTTAATTTATACAAATAAAATTTTGTTTTTATGTGTTTTTTCATTAATCTCATGTCTATGAGCAATATAAATTAATAGAATAAGAATTTTGGAATATACTAATCCTCATTAAAATTACTATCTGATTACACATATGAGGTGGCCCTTCCCTAGTTAGTATTTCTTTCTCTCTTCTTTTTTTCTCAGTAGACTATGAATCCATACTACAGGAAGCAGCACCCTCATTAGCAGATTTTTGTAAGAAGATTATTCTACTACAAGTTATACACCACTATCTTATTTGGGCCATTCTGTGTCAATCATATGTTACATAAAATGCATTAAAGGACTCTGGTGTGGAAGATAATCCTCATTGAATTACTATACCAGACCACGCAACAATTGAGGATTGAGGATGAGCCAGAGTTGAACACTGAATACATTAAGGTGCAAAAAAAACAAATATATGCACCTTAAAGCACTAGGGTCCTCAGCTATAAATTTTACATAGTCAATTAGGTCCTGTGATCGCGGCAACTCAAGGAGTGTGCATTACCAAAGGTAATGCAGTACTGCAATAACGCATATTTTCCTTCACAACCCTATGGGGTGCGAAGAAAAATCAGTGTTAGTGCGGTGCAATGGATTACCTTCGCGCCCCGTTCCGGTGCATAACCGCGATCCCAGGACCTAATTGAATATGCCCCTTAAAATGTATACCGATTCTGCAATAATGTCTGTAACAATGGATTATATAAAGCCTCTGTACTTTATTTCCATCTTCTTAGAATTTTTTACACATAAAAATCCTTAGCATGCAAATTATATAAATCTATCAGTTAAAAATGAGTACTATACACTATGCAAACAATGTAACAAATGCAAGACAACATATATTACAACATAGTAAATAAGTCTTGCTTTAAACCCTGTTATTAAAGTCCGTATGGTTTTAGGAAGTGTGTTTTTGGAGCTGCAATCACCTTGGTGATAGCTTCATTTCACAATGAATAAACATTAATAAGGAGAGAGACAGAAAACTCCATAAATGCAGAAACATTTATTGTTAAATACAAAGTTTAAATACAGTCACATAAAAAGAGGCTAAAGAGCCTCGCTGACATCTACATATAAAAAAGCACACATCATCCAACTTGGCACCAGATCAGGAAGATGAGGATTTGCTGTGTTCAATTGACGTAGTTGCCAATATTAAAACAAAAAACATGTTAGAGATGCGTTTTTTTGCTGAGAATGAATAAAGAATGAAATAAATTTAAAAATAAAGGAAAATACTGCTGGTGAATGTAGATATTTTTATATAATCTGTACAGTGAATTTGTTGGCTAAAGCTTTTAATTTAGTGTAAATCCATAATCTGTTAAACAAAAAGAAAACCATAGTTTTTAATATGTGCACATAAAATGCTGATAGAGCAACTTACCTCTTTGTCTGTTAATACAACTATAATGTACAACTACAATAGCAACTTCTTAAAAATACACAAATAAGGTTATTTGCTATAACTTACATTGCTCAAAGGTGAAAATCTGTAATAAACTGAAGCAAAAATTGAGAAAATGGAACTTATTTACTAACATTGCATGTGGACATACTCCTTATAATGTGTGAGGTGGACAGTTATACACACAAATTAACTTCAGTGCACTATATGGCCAAAAGTATGTGAATACCCGAACATCACATCCATATGTTCTTTTTGAATATATCATTCTGAAACCAGTTGGTACCTTCTTCACCTCCCCTCTTTCGGTAAGACTTTCCACTAGGCTTTGGAACAAGGCTGCAGAGATTTGTTTCCATTCAGTCACAAGAGCATTAGTTAGATCAGACACTGATGTTGGGCGATAAGCTCGGAGTAGGCACACCAAAGGTGTTCAGTGGGGTTGAGGTCAGGTCTCTGTGCACGCACTTAAATTACACCAAACTCAGAAAACTATTTTTTGATGACCCTCATTTTGTGTATATGGGCATTGTCATGCTGAAATAGGAAATTGCCTTCCCAAACTGTTGCCCCAAAGTTAGAAACACACAATTGTTTAAAATATCATTGACTGTTTCCTGTCTGATATTTATATTTCTGTTGATAATATGACCATAAATCCCACCCCACAAGCTCGCTACCTAGACGTAATCCTTGACTCACAACTATCCTTTGTTCTCCACATCGAATCTATATCTAAATAATGTTACATACATATAAAAAACATTTCCAGAATACGCACATATCTCACACAAGACACTGCAAAAACCTTATATCATGCACTCATCATCTCTCGCATCGACTATTGCAATTCCCTCCTTACTGGTCTTCCCAAAGTCAGACTTTAAGCCCTACAATCTATTTTGCATGCAGCGGCTGGATTGATTTTCCTTGTAAGCCGTTCTTACTCTGCTGAGCCCCTCTGTCAGCCTCTACATTGGTTACCTGTTTTTCATAGATTCCAATATAAAATTCTTCTACTAACATACAAGGCCATAAAAAAGATTGCACCGACATACATCTCCTCACTTGTCTCAAAATATCTCCCAACTTGACACCTCTGTTCTGCACAAGATTTGCATCTCTCTTCCACTCTCATCACTTCCTCCTATTCTGGGTTACAGGACTTTTTTCGGGCTGCACCCACTTTATGGAATTCACTCCCTCGCACCACAAGATTTTCCACTAGTTTTCAAACCTTCAAGCATTCTCTGAAAACCCACCTCTTCAGACAAGCTTATAGTATTCTTCCTCCCCCTCTTAATCTTCCTAGGTTGCCCTATTACCACCATCTACACAACTAACACAAGTCCTCTGACCAACATTGCTGTGTGACTGATAACACACCCCACTCAATACGTTTTAACTTTGCATTGTAGCTAGACCAATATGCAATATGATGTAGCACCTACCCTTGTGTATCAAACCATTGTCCTATAGATTGTAAGCTTGCGAGCTGGGCCCTCTTAACTCTCTGTACGTATTACCCAGTATTGATTTAATAATGTCTGTTCCCAATTATAAAATGCTAGGGAATTTGCTGGCGCTATATAAATAAATGATGATGATGATGATGATGAGGATTGAATGCTGCAGCATTAAGATTTCCCTGCAATGGAACTAAGGGGTCTAGGTCAAATCATAAAAAAACAGCCCCAGACCATTATTCCGCCTCCAATATGCATTCAGATAGAAACCATTCTCCTGGCAGCCACCAAATCCAGATATGTCTGTCAGACTGCTAGATGGTGAAGCATGATTTGTCACTCCAGAGAACACATTCCATGCTCTAGAATCCAATGGTGGTGGGCTTTACACCACTCCAGTTGATGTTTGGCATTACGCATAGTGATATGGAGCTTGCATGTGGCTGCTCGGACACGGAAACTCAATCCTTGAAGCTTCCAACCTACAGGTTTTGGTCTGACGTTGCTCCTAGAGGCAGTTTGGAACTCTGTTTAAATTGTAGCAAGCAAGGACAGATAATTTTTTATGCGCTATGAGCTTCAGAACCCAACTATCTCATTCAGTGCGCTTGTGTGGCCTACCGCTTTGCAGGTGAGCTGTTGTAGCCTCTAGATGTTCCCAGTTCACATTAACAGAACTTACAGTTGACTAGCGAAGCTCTAGCAGGGCAGAAAATTGACAAATAGACTTGTTGGAAAGGTGGCATCTTACGAAAGTGCCATTTTGAAATTCACTAAACTCTACAGAACAACCCATTCTACTGTTAATGTTTAATTATGGAGATTGCTGGCTGTATGCTTGATTTTATGCACCTGCTAGCGATGAGTGTGGCTGTTAATTGTCAAACACACTAATTAGAAAGGTTGTCCACATACTGTTGCCCATGTAATGTATCATTAATTCAAGGAAAAGAAGGATGCCAAAAAAACCTCTGCATATAGACTTGAAAATAGCAGCACTGCATAGTTCAATCTGATCAGCACCTCCTGATATTTAATGTGCAAGGCATATCTTTATTGTTAGTGATAGCCCCAACTCTTACATTTTCATACAATTTGCTTTACAGTTTTACTTTTTTAAATTGTTTTTCTTTTTTTCTTTTAATACAAATGTATCTTCAAGTATTATGCATGTTTTGTCGCTATCCAATAACGATTGTCGAATCTCGATTTGTGTTTCCAATGCACAAATATTTATTCTCAAAAAGTAGCAGAATAATTCAAGTGAAATAATAATAAGTACAGCCGTTACTTATCGCAGGCGCCCTGGATCCAGTGAACAGTCATTCATGTCTGAAGTCTGTGGTCAAAGAAGACTGCTCACTAGATGAAGAGCTCCTGCTTATATGCAGTCAGAAATACAGTAAAACAATGCAGATGATGTGGCTTCCTTTTATTGGTCCAGGTTTCAGGAAGGTCCAGGATGTTGTAGTTCATAGGCCAGTTCAAACCAACATATCCAAAGGTAGGGGTCATCTCTCCAGGGAATGTGCTCTGACTTTCCTGCCAAGAATCCAGTCTCAACTAGTCTATTAGCATTTTATAGTCAGTATTACCTGAAACATTTATTCCCTAACATTGATAACTAGAGTATGCAATGTGCGATCTCTTCAGCGAAGGAACCGGACAACTGCTGATGAGTAGGGGATTAAAATGATACCAGACACGACACCTTTCCTATAACCTGAACCTTATGTTTTACTAATATGCATATAACTTATAATATTAAACATAAATACTACTATATTTCGACATAAATAACTATGTGTTGCAACTACAATTAATGTGTACTATTTACAAATGTGTGCATTTGTGCGAATGTGTGCAAAAGTGTAAAAAATTGTTATTGCCACGTGTTGCGGCTGGGTACGCCCTTCCACGCCGTAGTGTGCTCTACGCATATTTTCAAATAAAGACAACCAAGTTTGCTCGATATTAATTGAAATGACTTTATCCAATTTGCTGACTTCGACTCAAGTTTTAATACCTAGACACAGCGGAATGTTATTTATACTTTTCCACTTTCTTTACACAAGTAAGAAATTCCAACTCTGACAGCTAAAAATCCTTTAGTATCCAATGTGAATAACCATGTCTCAGCTGCTAGTGGTGATTCGTTTGTGATTAAGTCTTCCATTGTTTGCATTTTTTGTCTCTAAATGATCTAAGTTTTCCTATATAATGCCTGCAGGTAACATTTTCTATGCCAAATGATTAAAATAGGTGGCTGTTGTGTACACACTGCTACATTTGTAGCAGATCTGAAGCACATAAGCAAACACTTTCCCTCTCCTGGTGGTTGGAAGCACTTTGTTTAGTGCGATATGATCAGAGCATGTTGAAGCCTCCTTAACCACATTCTTCATCGCTCCTGCAAAAGTGACCTAGAGTTCAGGTGGCAGAGTACATTTCTGAGTCCTGTGCAGAAGGAACATGACCTAAAGTTAACACCGGACTGTTTGTCTTTGAAATTTGAGCGAAAAAAACCTAAAAGTTAAAAAGGAAGTATTTTGTTGTTGTTGCAGAGAGTGATAGTGATGTCATAATGATGGAAGAGCCTCCCAGCAGATGTGGTGGGTCTAAGGCATTAAATATAATGAAACATATATGGTAAAATAGGCTTATTGTAATGGTTAAAATAAATAAATAAACCAATTGCTTAATCAATCAAAGGGTGAGCCCGAAAATTGCAGAGCAGGCTAGAAGGGGGTGTAGAAAAGTATGCAGTACTATAGGAATAATGTTATGCTAAGCAAATACATAACTAAGTATGGTAAAAGACTTCATACTATATGTTAAGGAAAACAACTATAAAACAATTGTGGTATTGAATACATATTTAATGTGTACATTAGCCCCAAATTACCTTAATATACAGCTTATATAAAGGTCATTATATACAATTTAGTGTACAGCACTAAGTCTCCATGTTTAACCATATTTTTTATTATTATCATTTATTTATAAAGCACTGACACATTAATTAGCGCTGAATATTGAGGGAATTATAGTACAAACACATTGGGCCTGATTCATTATGGAAAGTAAAACAAAAAAAATGAATAACTCTTCACCCTGGCAAATCCATGTTGCTTTGGAGGGAGAGTTAATTTTAAAATGTGGGGACAGATTTATAGTTGGGGTAGGGCATGTCCTACATCAACTTTAAATGTCAGTGTACAAATAAAGCTATCACGCATTTGTGCGCTGCATGAAAAAATAGCCAGTATTTATCTTATGTGCAAAATAATGATCTAATTTGCATCCCTTGCATTGTAACATGGTTTTGCCCATGAGAAAACTTATTCAATATTTTGCCTTGCATTCCTTAAAGAATCAGGCCCTTTATGTACAATGAGGTAGCTGAATTTGTCCACACTTGTTCTTACAGTAAGCGGCTAGTGACCAGAAAGATGGATGGGTGGAGGGGGAGGGCAGTGTACAATCCTCGGGCAGCATAAAGGGTTGAAGGCTTCAGAGAATGGGGAATGCACTGATTTATGCATAATGTATTAAAATAGCTGCAATGTCACATAAAGTGCATGCTTATGAATAGGATACATCTTTCGACCCAAACGTAGGTGTAAACCTAAGGCTGCAAAATTGCATGTGTATTGTGAGTTGCATGTATATTAAAATATAAATGACCCCATAGTTCCCTGTAAGCACAGTAGAACCATCCATGACTGCATATTATACCATGCGTGACCTCCAAAAATGATACAATAACAGTTATCCTACACAATATAGTGATGCCAGAGCAAACAATAAAGATTGTCTTCTTTAGTGACAAGTGTACAATACACAATCCATTCTCTGTATGGCGGCTAGTAAGTTATAGCTTGGTGACTCAACAATAAACAATACAGAGCCTAGTCTAGAAACTACTGTACAGATAGAGCCAATTTCTTTGTAGCACAGTATAAAATAGAGCCTATTATACAGTGTCCCATTGGATACTAAAGCCCATTCCCTGGTGGTCAGAGTACAGTAGAGCCCGACCTCTGGTGGTCAAGTTACAAGGAAGAGCCGATTCCCTGCCTGGAACGCCAGGCAGAAGAAGCACTCACACAGCCTCGGGCAGCATAAAGGGTTGAAGACTTCAGAGTGCTCCCTCTTGGCCACAGAGCAGCTACCAACTTTGGAGTTGAGTGCAGGACAAGATACTGTTGGCTATCAACTGAGAAAATGCTGTGCCTTGTGCTGAATTCCGCTTTTGGAGTTCAATGTATGAGAGAAAATGGGCAACTATTAGTCAATAGGCTGGTAGTAGCTCAGTGCCCTAGATTGAGAGCCCAGATCCCTTTGTGGAGGAGGTGGGACAGGCCTAAGAGAGTGCAATGTGGCTCCATCCATAAGGAAAGGATGTGTTTTGGACTGGCCCTATATGGTTCTTACTTTTTTGCTGCAGTATCTGCAGTATATGCTGCAGTCCTCTCTCAGCTGCCCTCTCCCATGGCCCCGTGACCTTTGTCTACCTCCAGTTAGATGGACAGCATATTTGGCCTTTTTGAGAAACCTCAATAGGCAAGGCTGCTTTAAATATTAGCAGGTCCTAAGCAAAGATCACACTTGTCGGATGGTAAGGTTTCCTGACATGTAGTTGGTAGAGAAAGAGATCAAAGCTCTTTTAGTACTAGGCACAGTTAGTTAAGGCTTGCACTAGGAATAATGTTTTGGTTTCTTGGAATAAGATTTATGCTTGGGATATGTTTATGTTTTGGGCTAGGGCTTAGCTAGGGTTAGAGACAAAGCTATAGTAAATGTCAATAAAATTGGGTTAATGCAAAGGTTAAAAAACTTGCGAGCCCTCCAGCTCCCGCCAGATATATGCCCCCTGACATGTGTATATGCATCTGTGCCCAGGTCTACTTCAGTCACAATTATGTGAGCCCACCCTTACTGTACTCGGCCTACGCGTGCCACCCCTCCTTTTCACGCTTCTCCGAGCATAAGAAGTTGATGGAATATAATCTGCATACAATCGTACACTTCCTCATTGTTGGTGCTCATTATAAATTCATTTTTTACACAAATAAAACAGACATACAGGGCAGCACGGTGGCTTAGTGGTTAGCACTTCTGCCTCACAGCACTGGGGTCATGAGTTAGATTCCTGACCAAGGTCGTATCTGTGTGGAGTTTGTATGTTCTCCCTGTGTTTGCGTGGGTTTCCTCAGGGTGTTCTGGTTTCCTCCCACATTCCAAAAACATACTAGTAGGTTAATTGGCTGCTATCAAATTGACCTTAGTCTCTCTCTCTGTTTATGTGTGTGCGTGTATTTTAGGGAATTTAGACTGTAAGTTACAATGGGGCAGGGACTGATGTTAATGAATTCTCTGTACAACACTGTGGAATTAGTGGTGCTATATAAATAACTGATGATGATGACATATGTTGAACTCTACATGAGCTCCAGCATACCTTTACGAGCCTACTCTTGCCTGTCTTGGCTCATTTACTAGAAAATCTAGAGCCATAAAAAATCCCTCTTTCACTGAGTTTGCCCGGGTTTGCTCCGGGTGCTCTGGTTTCCTCCCACACTCCAAAAACATACTAGTAGGTTAATTGGCTGCTATTAAATTGACTCTAGTCTGTGTGTGTGTTAGGGAAATTAGACTGCTCCAATGGGACAGGGACTGATCATCATCATCATCATCATCAACATTTATTTATATAGTTTGTGCAGATAACAGATACCACATAAAAGGGGGCGCGTAACCCTATTCAGTATACAGTCACTAGGCGGGATAATTACACCCAAAGTCCAATGTACAGGAGGCAGCCAGTTCCAATACAGGTGGTGAGTCTGGAAAATCTATAAAGGAATAAAGGAAACACGGCGCCACATGGTGTATTACCACAATATATTAATGTAATAAGAGAGAGTGAAGTGGAGGAGTCAGATGTGTACTCAAGGATAATAACTTCTCTCCGGTAGGGCTAATGAAACCAAAAGGGTGAATAGATATATACAAAAGTGACAGCACACTGTGTTCAATGCCACCAATGTAATCACCAATAAACATAAAACTGCGTACCAGATACTAGAACCAGAAGATGTATGAATCAGTTCAATGGAAAACTCCAAATCTGAGCAGCTGTTACCAGTAACGTCACTCATCCAAGTGTACAATTCTGTTAGGACTGTAACTTCAGCATCATAGGAGCAATATAAAAAAACTCATATAGTGTAATATTGTAAAAACTCAGATTTTACTAATAAAATAGTAAGTATCACACTTACATAAAAACACAAGTTAACAAACATATATTGGTATCTTTAGGTACTCATCTGGGATGTAATCAGAGATGTATGCATAGATATCAATCAGCTCATATATAAATCTCTGCAGCGCTCCCACCACACTAGTACCACGATATCCAAACAGATGATGGAAAGGTCCTTAGACACTCCTCAACGCGTTTCGTCTGGTTAGATGTTCAGACTTCATCAGGAGGAAAAAATAGTATATTTATATAGTGTCAACAGATTCCGTAGCGCTTTTCAATTGGGAACAAACAGTAATAAAACAATACTGGGTAATACATAAATACAGAGAGGTAAAAGGGCCCTGCTCGCAAGCTTACAATCTATGGGACAGTGGTTTGATACACAAGGGTAAGTGTTACATCATATTGAATATTTGTCCAGCTAGAGTGCAAAGGATACAAAGTATTCAGTGGTCTGTATGCTCAGTTACACAACTGTGTTGGTCAGAGGGTTGTTGTCTTGTGTTAGCTGTGTAGAGGGTGCTAATAGGGTAACCCAGGGGGATTGAGAGGGTGGTAGAGGAATATTATAAGCTTGTCTGAAGAGGTGGGTTTTCAGAGAATGCTTGAAGATTTGAAGACTAGAGGAAAGTCTTGTGGTGCGAGGGAGTGAATTCCATTAAGTGGATGCAGCCCGAAAAAAGTCCTGTAACCGAGAATAGGAGGAAGTGATGAGAGTGGAAGAGAGACGCAGATCTTGCGTAGAACAGAGGTGTTAAGTTGGGAGATATTTTGAGACAAGTGAGGAGATGTTTGTCGGTGTTTGTTGATGGTCTTGTTTGTTAGTAGAAGAATTTTATATTGGATTCTATGAAAAACAGGCAACCAATGTAGAGACTGACAAAGTGACTCAGCAGAGGAAAAATGATTTGCAAAGAAAATCAATCTAACCGCTGCGTGCAAAATAGATTGTAAGGGCTCGAGTCTGATTTTGGAAAGACCAGTAAGGAGGGAATTACAATAGTTGATGCAGGAGATGATGAGTGCATGCATTATAGTTTTTGCAGTGTCTTGTGTGAGATATGTACGTTTTCTGGAAATGTTTTTGATATGTATGCAGCATGATGTAAATATAGAGTTGATGTGGGGAACAATGGATAGTTGCGAGTCAAGGATCACACCTAGGCAGCGAGCTTGCAGGTGGGATTTATGGTCATGTTGTCAACAGAAATAGAAATGTCAGGCAGGAAGCTTCTATTGTTGGGTGGAAATATTATTAATTCTGTTTTTGAAAGACTGAGTTTGAGTTGTCGAGAGGACATCCAAGAGAAAATGGCAGAAAGACAGTCAGTAACGCGAGACAACACAGTTGGTAAGAGAACAGGAGAGGATAGATACATTTGTGTATCATCCCTGTAGAGACTGATGAGTGAGTTCTCTGTACAGCGCTGCAGAATCAGTGACGCTATATATATATATATATATATATATATATATAAATAAATGATGATCTCTAGAAGGCATGCTAGATACTATTAGATATAGTTTATGGTGAGTTTATTGCTTCATGCAACAAGGGTATTCCATCTTCCTTTTGGTCAAAACTGGTTAAAAAAATTAGTAGTACCATATCTTTTACTTGACATCATTACTCTGCATAGTATGTTGTGTTATCCTTATTTTCTGCCAGACATTATTTAGAAAGGACATGTAAGGCATGGGATATTCTGATTGTTTTCAAGAGTAAAGAAGTTTAGAGTGTTCAACACTAGACCTTTGCCTCTGAAAATGATTTGCAATCAAGACAGATGATTCCTCCACCTTTTTTTTAGTATCAGCCCTCCTAGTACAATATCGTGTGTATATTTAAGTAATACTAATTTTTGACTGAGACAATAGCACATACAATGCCAAGAACGCATTGACACCAGTGTTAGTAGTAGCTGAGAATTTGGAACTTTTGAATTATAATTTAGCACATGAATCAAAAGGGCTTTTTTCCCAGACTTAAAACAAAAGTTTTTCAACTGTTTTCCAAGATTAGTTTTCTCATAAAAAAATGTTTGAGTCCTGTGTGAAGCTACTACAAATCATAATTGCATGGATTTCTTTTGTGTGTGTGTGTGTCTGTGTGTGTGTGTGTGTATGCCACACTTGCTATTGATATTTGCAACTATCATCAATTCATTTGGATTTGCAACATAGACATAAGCTTTGAAGTCACAGTGGAAGAAATGATGAGTTCTGTCCCAAAGGGGATAATAATTTTACATAAGGATATTTTCATTATGTCAATTGTATTTCTAGGGTAGGAGCCAAACATAACAAAATAAGACTTCTCCAAACACTTTAAAAGCTTGGGAATTTATGACCTCATCTTGTAAGAGTGAATCCTGTGAAATATCCTGGTGTAGTATGTATTAGGTAATAGACAAACATGCTGAGAAAAATAGCATCACTAGTAAAACAAAATACAGTCACAAACACATTAGAGGTCTAGCTTTTAACAATAGAAAAGACATTCAGTAATTGTTATTGGAACCAGGTATAATGCTATCTTTGTTGATAGAGAAAGAAGATGGTCATTTGTCCTATTTCCTCTGTTTCCTTTACATTTCACTCTTTGAAAGTAACTTGTGATCAAACAAACAACTCACTGTTGGAATTTTTTTCCAAATCCTTTAATTATTAAAGGTCAGTAAATAACAATCAAATAAGAAGAAATGTATAAAACATAACATCGGATAAAGAGAAGCACGATGCGATAAAATTGTTCAACAAGGGAAAATAACAAAAATACCCGTAATGTGAGTGAACAAAAACAACAAAAAGTTTGACTGACCTGTTTTAAAGTTTAGGATGTTGGAGGAGAATGGGAGGGAGGATGGTGTGGCTAACCATAAGGACGTAGGGCAAGGAAGAATGAAGCCAATGTGAGTGGATAAGTATCGCCAGGGAGAAATATGGTCATGCGACTGGAGAGGGGGTGTTCCAGTATGAACACCATGAGCTCCAGACTTTTTCAAGGGATTTAGAGAAGTTTTTAATAATTCTGGCCATATACACCATACTATGAATATGCCAGACCATGTTAATAAATAGATTAAATAGAGGGGGGCAAGGTTTTTTTTTCCCAGTCAGCCGCAGCAGAGAGATGTGCCTTATTAACTTGCTTTGGTGGTGGTTAGCTGTTGGCACCTCGAGAAGATCTAGGAATAATTGCAAATATTAGGATTTTAATATCAAGCCACAGATCAGAGAGCTTTGGGCATCCCCACCAAATATGCAGAAATGATCCCTCTGTTGGGCAGACCATCCAGCATCTATTTGAGAAATCTGATTGTATCGTTACATATCTAGTTTGGACACAGTACCATCTGTATAGTAATTTATATATATTTTATACTTTTATTCTTACATGGATCAAGCTGGAGGTAGCGTTCTCTCTGATCTTGGCCCATTTCTAATTATAATGAATTTCCCTGAGCTCTACCTCCCAGGTTAGTTTGTGAGGGTCACAAGGGGACAGGGCAGACATACTAAGCTTTGAATATAGAGTTTTGTGGATATCTGCCAAAGGCAAAGCTCTTCGACAATGCTGAGCAGTCTGTTGGATAGACGATTTAAATTTTACAGTGGTAGTGTCTAAGCTCTAGAAATTGGAAAAAGTTTTTATCAGGAATGTCAAATGTAGACTGAATGTCTACAAAAAGAGGGAAAAAGTTATCCCAGGTTATATCATTCATGAGTCTAATACCAACTGTGACCCCGGCCAAACAATAATGAGGGACATCTGGGTTGGTAAAGAGCAGAATAATCGACGAAAGATGAGAGATATTGCATACAAGTGATTGACAGTCCCGTATCATCAGGAAATGGGAAACTGTCAAGTTTCATAAAATGTTTTTTTTTTGGCAGTGCAATTGTGGGAGCCAAAAGAGGGAGGAAGGCAAGTACATTCCCAGTCCCTATAAGTGTCCATATTCTAGTAATCACGGATTATCTCATAAAATACACTGAGCGAGCTGGGCTGCCATGTAGTAGCATTTAAAATTTGGAATACTTAGATGTTCCCCCTTAAGAGGGTCTCTGTAAGACACAAATTATTATTTGTGTACATATGGCTGCCCCTATAAATTTCGAGTTGTCGAGTTGCAGAAAAATAAGAACATAGGGGTGGACACAAATGGATAGGCTTGAAAAAAGGACAAAAACTTTGGGAGTACTTTCCTTTTGATAGCATTAATACAACCAACCCAGAAGATAAAGAGATAGGACCAGTTGTCAAGATTCAATTTAACTTGCAAGAGTAGGCTAGACAAGTTAACCTGGAAGAGTTGATGGTAAAATATAGTATTAAATTCTAAGATATTTGATTTTTTGCTAATACTAAATGGGAATATGTGTGCCAATGAAACCTTCATCTCTCCAGATAGCCCAAAACCTCTGTTTTCTTGAGGTAGGGCAAAGAGTGTGTAGGCTCCTCAATAGTCAGTAGAATATCATCTACATAGAGAGCAATTTTATTTTCTGTGGAACCCATAAACCTGATATTTCCCAATTGGATTGTATTCTACGATCAAATGCCTTCTCTACATCTAATGCCATAATTAGTGACAGGATTATTTGTTCGAGAATAGAATGAATCAGGTCGATGGTCCTTCTGGTATGGTCTGGGGCCTGTTTTCCAGGAATCAGCCTGTCTTGATTTGAGTGTATCAGCAAAGGAAGAAGGGAGCTAATAGCTAGTTTTTATGGCATAGATTTTAATGTGAACACTGAGCAATGATATAGGTCTATAGTTTGAGCAGAGTGGAGGGTTTCTCCCTGGCTTCAGGATCAACACTATATTGGCTAAGGTTGTGGAGGAGTCAAAGAGGGGCCTGCAAGGATCTGGTTACATAGACCTGTTCCCCTTTTGTATTTAATTTGACTTACACCTTTCTAAAAATAAGTTATTTTACTGATAAGATAAATATGATCATTGGATGCTCATCATTACCTCACATTACTGACGAATGTCAAATAGAAAGTTTGATATTAGAATTTTAATAATAAAACAGAATTGTATGACTTTACATTTTAAAGCTCAATGAAATAAACTCATATGCACAATCCATGAATCCACAGGGTTTATTCTAGTAAGTATTACTTTTTAAATTGTATTTGTCATTTTCAGATTTACTTTGACATCATTTGCACAAGGATTTATGTAAAGCATAACTCTGTGATATCAATGTGATATTAATAAGTGACTCATAATTTAAGTCCTGTTGGTATTGTGTGCAGGCATATAAGGTATTAGCAACTACAGTATCAATGAACCAGTCAGCATCTATATGGTGGGGGCTCACTAAATTCTAATTCCAATATTAGTTTAAAGTTCACAAGTTCCACATTGTATAGCCACTTCCAAAAAATGTCAAGGATTAGTCTGGTGTTAATTTCCAAACAATCCAACCAAGAGAATGGATCAGTTCAATCCTGTATTCGCAATCATCAAAAAGCATACATTCACAACTTACATCAATATCAAATGACACAGGAGCACCACACATAAGACCCATCGTTAACATCGTTAACATACCTCTAGAAATCCGATTGTGAGGAATAGGAGGTACACCTGAGAGATAACATTCCAAAGGAAATTCAATATGGGGGTTCTTCTATGTCATCCCACCAGTGGAAAAGTAGGCCGAAGCTAAGAAAATAGGGCTATGCAAGCATGCCAAGAGGTACAGAGGGAGATGGAATACTAGGAGAAGCACACAAGGAAAGAGGGCCCTGCTCCTGAGAGCTTACATCTTAAAGGAAATGGGGAGACACAAATAGGGTGGTACTAACAGGGGGAGAGAGCCTGACAAGGGAGTTAGGAGGAGGACTGATAGAGTTGAATAAAGAAATGAGTCTTAATGGCACTCTTGAAGCCCTTGAGAGTAGATGCTAATCTGATGGAACGTGTAAGATTGTTTCACAGCTGGGGGGCAAAGTCTTGGAGACTGAAGTGGAAAGAGGTGATCAGTGAAGTAGTGAGGTGGCGGTCACAGGCAGACCGGAGTGGGCGGCTAGGAGTGTAGGTAGAGATGAGATTGGAGATGTAGGGAGGGGAGGATTGATTAAGAGCTTTAAAGGTGATTGTGAGGAGTTTAAATTTAATTCTGTAGGCCATGGGGAGCCAATGTAGTGACTGTTGGAGGGAGACAGCAGAGAGAGAGCGACGGGAGATATAAATGAGGTGGGCAGCAGCATTGAGGATATACTTGAGAGGGTCAAGGTGAGAATCAGGTAGGCCAGAGAAAAGGAAGTTACAGTAGTCAAGGTGAGAGGTTACAAGCGAGTGAACAAGGGTTTTGGTGGCTTCCGTGGTGAGAAAGGGGCCACTGTAATTAAATAAATAAATTACCAAATGGACACCAATGTAGATATGGCAAAAGGTCACAGTTTTTATTTAGACAAAAATGGTGGCAGAGAAAGCAATGTGAGTCAGTGAACAACTAATACCAAACAAAACAGTGGAAAGTCAAATTGCCATTACACCACTGGTCCTAGGCTATAATCCTTTACGATGTTACAACTTCCTAGTAATTGACATAGGCTTTTAGAACTAGCAGGAAAGGTCTTTACCTATTGCAGCTGCCTTTCCTGTAGAGTTGAACGCACTCATAGGTACTCGTATGCCCCCAGGACTTAACTCAAAGTAGTTAAAGCTTATGAGCAGGAATGGGGCAAGGACCACATCCATTCAGAAGGCAGCAATAATTTAATTTAAACAGCCACATGCCCTGGGTGCCTGTTACCAGCTGGGACGCAGCCCTGGCATCAGAGTGAGTACACCAGTTCTTGGGGACTACCTCTGCTTAGGCAGTCTCCTTAAACCCGAGGTTGGATGAAGCTTACCCCAGGAAAATGATTTTTCCTCCCTCCCACATAAATATTTATAAGTCCTCTGGTTTGATTCAGAAGGGCAGTATTACGGCACAGATGTACCTCACTTCAAGGACAATGCCATCTTTACTTGCGCCATTTAACATTGTGCCCTCTCATCATCTTTTAAATGTCTACTACTGTCGCTGTCTGTAGTTGTCCACTGTTGTCTTAATGAAGGATTTTGTAAATCTACCAATGCATTTGCCTTCTCCAATACAAGTTAAAAAATATTTAACCATACTTCACAATTCTTTAACTCCATCACATAGCATAAATCATCATCCATCATGTCTCCATCTCTACATGTATTCTTTGCCAGGTCCAAAATCTGTCCTGTTAATTTCTCAGAATATGGACTTTTAATTGCATTATCAAGCCATGTTTTGGGCAACCAAATCTGCATCAATGTAAGTATTATACATACTATTGGCCTATCTGAACTGTCTATTTCACACATGTCTTACACATCATTAATAGAACATATAAATATAATTTATATACGTTCCATATTTATATACATGGGTCATGGGGACCACCTCCGCTGCAAGTCTTGGGCAGTCCCCTTTACCCCGGGTTTGGACGGGTCCTCTGGTTTGATTCAGAAAGGCATCATTATGGCACAGTCCTTATAAGTAAAACAAGGTAATGAAAGCCATGCTCTTGGCAAGAAATGAATACTATCACGCATCTTACCGGTTTAGTTCCATTCTGAGCCTCGTATACATGGGTTTCCCGTGGTTACTCCTATCTGTTGTACAGCCTGACGTTCCTCTAAGCTCGAACGCCATCTTGCCAAGCATTCTGCACATACGCAACACCGGGAACCTTTTAAAACCTCTGCTCCACGGTGATAGGAGGATCAACAGCCAGTCCACTTTATAAGGGTCCTCCTCCTTTCTATGGGTATCAGTTCATCAGGTCTCCTCCCGTCCATGCTCAGACATACCTTTGTTCCTGTCTTCGCGAGTTAGGCCGTTCGTTCATCGGCTGCAGCATCGGTCCTGTTCCAGAGTTATAACACCTGTGTGGATCTCAGTGCTTTTTCTCTCCGCAGTTCTTTGCCTCACAGCATTACCTGTTCAGCTTATTCTACAGTCAAGACCTGTGGCCTCACTGCAGAGTATCGTTCATCATTGGTCCTGTTCCAGAGATATATCACCTGTGTGGATCTCAGTACTTCTGCTCACCGCAGTGCATTGCTTCATAGCTATATCTGTTCAGCTTATTATTATTATTATTATTATTATTATTATTATTATTATCCTTTATTTGATCTTATTTGAGCTTTATTTGAGCTTATTCCGCTGTTTAGACCTGTGACTGTACTTCCTGCTCAGCCTATTCTATTATCGAGATTCGTGGCTATACTGCTGATCATTGCACAGCACCCGTCCTGTTCCGGAATTCCATACACATGAGGCTACAATCCATTCTGCCTTACAATTACTTCGTGGTTCTCTGTACTATCTGCTCTGCGCCCCCTAGAGGCAGTTGAGAGCAGATAAGACCATATTCCCTTACGGGAATCCCTGGTGAATACCTCTCCTCCGTTAGAAACCGCACCTCTCTGGGGGGTAGCTGTCACTCAAGCAGAGATCAAGTCCATTCTAACTATCTGGCTTTTGTGACACTGGTAATGTATGGTGTGCCTAATCTTTTAATTTTTGTAGTATGGGTGCAGGCCACCTTCATCTCTCAACATCCTCATTTATTAAAATAGCGACAGCAAATTAGGTAGCTTTTCACAATTGGGTATCATTTGTCTAAATATTTACTGATGCCTCTGTCCATCTAATGACATTGACGATTGTTACTGCCTCTTCACTTTACATAATGCTGGCTATATAAAGTTTCAAATTTAGTGTGTGCGTTACGTTTCAACATTTTTATCTCTTGCACCATACACTAAATTTTGTTTGTTGTTCCATTTATCCAATTCAATTAGTGGCATGGCAGATGACGATTTTTTTGCAGCCGCTGCAATGTTCTACATGCAGTTACTGAATGTCAAAAATACAGAGAAAAAAACCTCACACACAAACTCCCTTTTTTAAATATAGATTTCACTGAATGACCCTTCCAAAATAGACAAGTATTGAAAATTAGAAAAGATTAGAATATATAGCATTTTTTTGGGGTGTGCCGCTGCGTGCTGACCCTCACAAACAGCCTTTTTTAAACATAGATTTCACTGAAAGACCCTACCAAAATAGACAAGTATTGAAAAATGGAAAAGATTAGAATATTATAATATATAGACTTTTTTGGGGCGTGTAACTGCTGCTGAATCTCTCATGCAAACACCTAGTTTTTAAAAAAAACTATTTAAGTTGTCACTGTCCCACACAAGAATACTTTCACTAGAAAAACTTTCAAGTTTAAAAGAAAGAAATCTGTTTGTTTTTTTGAATTCTAATAGTCTGACAGCACACTGTTTTTCTCCAAGAATATACTAGTTAGTTCAGAATATCTAGGTAACTCAGTTTGTATGTACTGTCTAGTATTATTATATATATGCAATGCATTAACAACAACCAGTAGCCACTAGTTTGTGTAAAGTGTGTATTTAAGATTAAAATTAAAAGCAATTGATCAGCAAACTATTCTAGCTGACTACTCTGTCAGAGCTGCTTTACAATAATGATAGGATTCTATTGCTTTACAATGTCTCTGGTTGACCCTTAACGCTAATTTCTGAGCAGAGCACCACAGCTAACCTCCTCCGCACATGCTGTCTGCTCCAAAATGGCATTTGAGAGAACAAAGGCGGACTATAAATACAAAAGATGTCGAAAAAAATCACGGAAATAATGTTTTGCCTTGCTTTGAGATCCAAGTTTGGCGGTTTCACTTCACCCCAATGTCAGATTTCAAGTAATCCGAACCGCTCATCTCTAACATTTTTATTTTAAATGAATTCCCTTCCTTTTAGACAGCACTGTGGCACAATGGTTAGCATTGCTACCTCATAGTGCTGAGATCATCGATCATTTGGTTCCGACCAGTGCCCAAACTATGTGAAGTTTGTATGTTCTCCCTGTCAGGACTACCACCAGATATTGTGGAGCCCAGTATAAAGGTAACAGGCAGGGCCCTCTTCCTTCCTTCTTTTACCCTACCCTCATTTTTACATTATCCTTTACCCAACATTTGACCACCCCCCCACCCCATTCTCTTAACTCACCCTTCACCCCCGGTTCTATCTAAACCCCGTGGTAGTTTACTTACCTCTCTGCTTCTTCTTGATATGTCTTGACTCCTCTGCATTGACAGTGTTGTGACATTATTAATTACATGTTGTAAGCAATGCCTTGTCGCGGCTCTCTGGCTTGGGACACCTGGCGGACACCTGGGAGGCTGGGACAGGAGCAAATGGCTGCAGCAATGGGGCCTCGACATCTTGGGAGTGGAGGCAGACATGCTGCATACAGCATTCATTAATTCCACACGGAGGCCTCTCCCCACACCACCTCTCACATCTCAGGAGCTGCCCCTGCCTAGAAATGGAGCCCACTACCTACCTTAATTCATTGTGGAGACCCACTCTCCAAATAAATTAGTTTGTGCCCAGGGCTGTTGGGGTCCCACACTGCTACTGGGCCCCATACTGCTGTATTCCATGTACCCCATGATAGGGGCCCTGTTCCCTTTTCTGTGAGAGTTTCCTCCTGGAGCTCTGATTAGCTTCCATAGTCCAAAAACATACTGATAGCTTAATTGGCTTCTGACAAAATGGACTCTAGTGTGTGTGTTTGTGTAGTATGAAATTTTGAATGTAACCTCCACTGCGGCAGGATCAGATGTGAATATAAATAAATGATCATAATAATATATTTTTCTGGCTGCTAAAACTTGTTCTGAGACTGCTGCCTCAGTCTGCCTCATAATAGCCACACCCTTGCACACAACGGTTATTGATTGATTAGAACATGAAAAAGATGTTTATTCCTGGTTGATTAACAACATGAGCGATTGATGGGGCCCTTTGAGCAGCTGCTATCTAAGGGGTATATTTACTAAACTGCAGGTTTGAAAATGTGGAGATGTTGCCTATAGCAGCCAATCAGAGTCTAGCTGTCATTTTGTAGAATGTACTAAATAAATGATAATTAGCATCTAAATGGTTGCTATAGGCAACATCTTCACTTTTTCAAGCCTGCAGTTTAGTAAATATGCCCCTAAGTGTCTTGCTGATATCCCAATCAATGTAATCTCAGATGATACTAACCCTTTAATTATAAAGCTTGCATATGAGTTAATAGAGATTCAACTATTTTTAAAATCTTTTTTATTTTCCCCTAATTCTCCTTCTGTTCAAGCTTAGTAGGAGTATGTTCCTATAACTCTTTTGCTTCACTCGGGTATGTACCATAGGGTGGAATTTAGTGACTGAGGCAAGGTGAGAACATTGGCCTATTGGTCTTCTTGTCCTGAGGCAGCTGTGTGTGTGTGTGTGTGTGTGTATATGTGTGTGTGTGTATGTGTATGTGTGTGTGTGTGTGTGTGTGTGTGTATATATGTGTGTGTGTGTGTGTGTGTGTGTGTATGTGTGTGTGTGTGTGTGTTTGTGTGTGTATGTGTGTGTGTGTATGTATGTCATACTTGCCAACTTTGTGACTCTGTCCTCTGGCTCTGGGAGATCCAGGTAGACAGGTCATGTGACAGGGCTAGGAGGGGCATGGTGACGTCTTTGCGTCACCATAGCTCTGCTCCCACTATAAAATGCCAAAATTCATGGCAATGAATAGCGGGCGGCGGGGTTTGATGATGAAATTAAGCCTCGCTCCTGATATTCAATGCCATGAATTTTGGCATATTTTAGGCTTCTGGGAGGTTTGCCTACTTTCTCAGGAGAAATTCCAGGAGAGTAGGCAAGTATGATTTATGTGTGTTAACGAATTTAGACTGTAAGCTCCAATGGGGCAGGGACTGATTTGAATGAGTTCTCTGTACAGCGCTGTGGAATTAGTGGTGCCATATAAATAAATGATGATGATGACAACGATAGTCTCCCTGGCAGTAGCGCTCTTCCCACACTGAAAGTCAGAGATGGCAATAACAGCAGAAGAGATTGCAGGTAATTGGTGTCATACCATACTTTCTCCTACTATTAATGATGTGTTAATGCAGTGATTGTAGAGGAACATTGTGCATGGGGGACATCCAGGTAGCGGCATTGCAAATGCTGTCCGGGGAGGCTTAACATGGTGGAACTGCCTGAACAATCTTCAAATCACATGGCTTTCTGGAGTCTGTCTTATTTCCTGCAGAAGAAACATATTCTATCATTTAGATCATGCCTGTAAATGTGTCCCAGCAGGAGTTTTGGTTGTGGCAAGGGGGCAACGCTGGAAAAAAAAAATCCTGCAAAAAACAACAACAATACTTACCTTGCGGTCACGTCAGCTGGCGCTCCGGCTCCCTCCCTGGTCTCCTCCTCCGTGTGGCGCTCGCAGTGAATGTTGGGGGTGACGTCATCACACCCGACATCCATTGCGTAGCGCAGCACAGAGGAGTCACCCGCGCGATCAGCAGCAGTGAAAGATTATCCCGTATCTTATTGTTGTTACTCTGAATTTGGACTTTCTGCACCATTCAATTATGAACTAGTTGTGTTCTCTGTATGTATCTAATATAAATATTAAGAGATAATTGTATTTTTAATATTTTAAATGTGCAGTGCTGAGTAGAGTGAAAATATCACCCACTGTTACCCTCATCGGAGGCTGCTCCATGAGCCATTTTTCCCGCCACCCTATCTTTAAATCTCTGTAGATTTCTATTAGTCCTCCTGATGCTACTTATATCGGTGACCATTTCAAACTGGTCAATAAAAAAATTGATTCATGGGTGCAGAAAGAGAGGGAAAAAAGTTTTTGGCATTTAATTCCCCGAACCCCACTAAGGGACAGATGCAGGTAAGTTAAATTGTAGCTGGTAATGGGACTACTGCTTTAATGATGATTCTGCAGCAGGTTTCCTAACTCTTACTAACTTCATTTCCAAGTAAGTTTAATATGTTAACTATGTTTTCTATGGTTTTTTCGATGATCAGCTATCGTTAGTGTTAGTGTATTTTATGTGCGGCCCAAACCAACTCGTCGTCTTCCAATGTGGCCCAGGGAAGCTAAAAGGTTGGACACCCCTGATTTAGACGCAGACGGTATACTTTTATATTTAATTTATGTGTGGTTACATTTGACCCTAACAATTGGGAGTAGGCATTAAAAAGAAAATAACACACAAGACAGAAAGAAAATGGAGATTGTGGGAGCCAAATCAACATTCATACTTTCTCAATTCCTCCTTCATGTCAAGGATTTTTTTATTTATTAATCATAAATTCTTTTTATCCCAGTGTTATACTGTTTTAAAAAAATGTAACACAACAATGCACCCATTTGCATCTCTGTGACTAATTAATCTTGGCTCCAGATAGAAACACACAATGCAGGTCCTGTCTCTAGGGAGGAAGGTGGGTGTTAAAGACAGGGTAGGAGAATGCAGTGATGTAGTGCCGCAGACTGCAGTATTTCAAGTAGGCCTGTATAGAAGTGCTGCTTGACACATGACAGATTGAGTGCCATGTACAGGACCTTCAGCATATCTTTCCAACCAGTCTGAAAACAGAGTTGCCTTAACGGGACACCTTTTCTCCTCTCTTAAAAGCTTGGGAGAAAAGGGTTAAATAAATGTTTGTGATATGATAAGGTAGTTGTTTATGTAAAGAATGACAGATTATTGGCTCCAGTTTCAGGCACTGAAGAAACAACACAAAGAAGTTGGCTTCACTCTGTATAATGATGTGATTTCCTCCGAAGGGTTCACTAATTCTGAGGAACAATTCGCTCTGGGAATTTATTCAAATTATTTTTTTAATAGCAGAAACTGACAAGTAGAAGATGATTTTTCAAGTGTTGGAGCCATGGAGGTGGGAGTAGAGATTCCATGAATGTTAGTGTAATAGGCCCTCACATTAGTTCTCTGTGTCTCATTGCGGTCTGCGGCTGCCATAACAGAAATGCACGGTTTTATTTTATTATTGCACCAGTCAAATATTTTAGATACCACGCACTGTTATAGGGAGTGGAATGAGAGGAACCACCAGGAGAAATGGTCCACCAGCATTTATTCCCTGATGGGTTAGTATTTGTGAAGAATATCCACTGTATTGTATGAACTGCAGTAATGATGTACAATCTGTTTAAAGTTTAAATATAAAGAAAGCAATTGTTGAAGGTTAGGCCCAATTATACAGTATATTGATATTGAACATTAGGCTCAAATATATATTGAGCCTTAGGGACAACCTAAAAAGCCTTTCCATGAACCCTGCTAACTGTATTAGGAGTTTCCCTGCAAGATTAGTCACTGTCTGTCAATAAGCAAAATGACAATATTACCAGAACCACCTTCGACCACTGTTTTTATATATATATATATATATATATATATATATATATATATATATATATATATATATACATACATACACACACACAGAGAGAGAAACAAACAGAGCCGGAGAGAGCTCATAGTGTAATAATGCTGATGCACCATATATTGTGTAAATCTCAATCACAAACTGTGTACAATTAATACGTTACATTGAGCTTATATACAATTAAAGTTATTGCTTATCTCACTCTCATTCAATAGTTGAAAACAGATCCAACCTGGAGATGAAGATGGACCTGAGAAAAAAACAACAATAATAAGCCACAAAGTGTTATAGTACAAAAAAGTATTTATTGACACCAATGGTTAAAAACACTTACAATAAAAAGTTAAGATAATATTGCTTATCTGAGCCATGATAAAGCTGATTATGATGATGTTGTTGATGATCATGATGATGATGAGTGGAAACTGGAGACCGTCTCCTGTGAAACACCACGCCGGGTCTGGACCAAATGATGCCACCGTATATATATATATATATATATATATATATATATATATATATATAATTATTGGGAAAAACTGCACTCACGTCTTCAAGTAAGTCCTCTTTGGGGTGCTTCACAATAGCTCCCATTTCCATAGGAGCTAGTACATGTTCAAAGAATAGAGAGGGCACTCACCATTTAAAACAGATGGATTATTCTTTATTTTTAATCCAGTTCCTTTATATTATAGTCGACGTTTTGAGTCTTACATCCAGACCTTTCTCAAGACAGATTTTCATTGAACAGCAGACAAGACAAGTATATACAATATGTGTATTTATATAATATATATATATATATATATGAAACAGACAGCTCTCATGAAATGCAGAAACATGAATTAAGGATATTTAATCCTATGTGGCCTCACGTTTCGAGACCTGTGTGTTCTCTTTTTATAAGCTTTTCTTTGATGTTCAAACTTTAAATGTAAATAATAAAGCTTCACCTCTTTGCCTACTATTTTATTTCTCTATACTTTTGTATTTATATTTATATTTAACAGTGAGTTTCTAAAAAGGTTCCCTCACAATCAGTGTATGAATGACTGGAATCTGTGACATATGATTCAATGCGAATGTGATTAATCTTAGTGTTGAAAAATGTGAGAACGTTTTCTCCAGTCCAATATTGATCGCGACCAGATCCCAACTCTCACCAAGCACCCTAAGTGCCTGTTGCAACTAACATTGTTGGTTTAAAAATAAGCACATATTTCTCAACTGTCATTAATATTCACAGGCAGTCCCAGGATTGAGGATTTGTCCCTGGAAGTTTTGATTCATAGCAATCTTGCTTTGAGGGGTGTGTTAGGAGTTCTGTTTGTGAGATGTTCTTATTTTATATGTTGTGTAAATCAAAGTAATTGTCCACTTTTGTGCAAGCTCCTATCTACCCCTGACATTTGTATATAATACACAAGTAATCTTAATATTTGCATTAAATCCTGCACCCATTGGGACTGATGCAAAGTTGGCTGCAGATGTACTGCAAATCACAGCAGCAAAATTGCTTTCACTTGCGGGCATATGCAATGTGGCCAAATACATCCAGTTCTCCACCAGTATGTGATTGGCTTAAGCTAGCCATATTTTGCATACACTTACACCCAAGTTTACTGCAATTTGTTTTGTTGGCAAAATAAGTATTCCCATTAGGCATCAATAAAACGTCAAAAATTCTCTAATACAGGAGAAAAAACTCCCCATCTCAAATACATTACAAATAATTGCTTAAACACACATAAAAAAGTATAATTTATGTACTCCAAAGAAGAACACACTAATCAGTGTCAGCAGAGAATTCGCAAACTATCGCACCATCATCATCCGCTATTGGCACCTGCCCTTGACTACCCGCATACAATACGGCTTGGACATATATGTGCCCTTACTATACTTGCCCTACATTAGAACTCTTCCCTGTCCTTCCTCTTCAGGCACAGTACATGTAGGTGCCGGATCTGCATAGGCACATATGTGCGTGGCCACTTTTCTTAGCATATGCAGGAGAACATCTATTATAAGGAATAATGCACCCCTTACTGTGAGTTATTACAGATAAAACAAGTCCCCTCAGACTTTTATTACCTCACTTTTTTATATGGTCACATACATTCTTGGTGACTTCTAATATCCCTATAATGTACAGTAGGGAGTACATTATCTAATATATCTTATAAAAACTTTTACTAAAATGTATGATAAAAAAAACAGCCTTATGCAACTTTTAAAAACCTGAATTTGCAATTTTATTTCTTAATGCCTTGTTGGATCTAAGGAAAATATTGAGATCCTGCCGAATTTCACTTACTGTCTTGTGTGCTTTAAAACTAACACTCTTTCAGTTAATGTCATGATTTTGTTTTTATTGTTTTGTGGCTGACATAGATTCTCTCGTATAGACTGGCTATAATATAACTAATGTTTAATTATTTATAACTAATTCTAAATAAATATTTTATCTTATATGCCTCAGTCAAAAATAGTCATATGGGGCCTGATTCATTAAGGATCTTAAATGAAGAGGATCCTTATTTCAGTCTCCTGGACAAAACCATGTTACAATGCAAGGGGTGCAAATGAGTGTTCTGTTTTGCACATAAGTTAAATACTGACTGTTTTTTCATGTAACACACAAATACTTGATAGCTTATTTGTACAGACATTTAAAGTTGATATTTGTGTGTTACATGAAAAAACAGTCAGTATTTAACTTATGTGCAAAACAGAACACTCATTTGCACCCCTTGCATTGTAACATGGTTTTGTCCAGGAGACTGAAATAAGGATCCTCTTCATTTAAGATCCTTAATGAATCAGGCCCATTGTTATTGGAATTATTATCAACCATATATAAGGTCATTTCTTTAATTTATCTTATTAAATTGGGGAACAAATTGCAAATCCCCAGAACTCTAGATCCATACTGTACTTGGTTTCTCTGCTAATGAATCATAGGCTCTTGCCTAAAATCACAAATATGTGCCAAAAGGTCTCTAACTCCAATCTTACATTTCACAATGTAACATTATGTCCTGTCCATAACTCTGTTGTCATACAACCAGACACATATTGGCTAGCAATGACGGAGAATACTTGGCACATTACAGTTATTTTTTTGTTAAATAAAAACACAAAGTAAGTGAAAAGAAAATCTGCAGTTCTGAAAACTACAGTTATCCTAATATGAGAGTGTACCAAACTTTGCTTATATGTTATTTGGTACAAGTTTTTATGTATTAAAGAAGTGCAGTTAATAAAATGTTTTGTGCACTATGGATCACCCCCTTTCTGCTTTACAGACCTGTAACCTGTGGAGATCAGGAAATATAAAGGGGGATCTGCAGACCTGTGCAGGAGGTCCAGGTGAGTGAAAGCTGTCTCCTGGGGTAGATGATTACACTCTTCAGTAAAGTAGACATTAATAGAGACAGAGGACAGCAATTAGAGTGCAACTAGCCTGTAGCTAGTTGTATTGTGCACCATAGAATTTAGAAAAATTAGACAACAGGAGCAAAAGTAAATCCTATGCCTGACTGGCTATCACTAAATATCCCAAGTTTCCCGTTCTAGTTATTTGCAAATGTATTGTCCAACCCACACAAAACAAGAACTACGTTTTCCCAGCTCACGGGTCAGAAGTCTCTGTTTCACATTTACCTTTCCCGATTTTCCCAGCCAGTGAGATTCAGCTGGACTGTTCCACCTTTTTATTTCTGTACCACCACTGAAGTCTGTTAATCAGTCTGTTACCTGACTGGGTGGCGTGGCGCTGTAATACGCATAAGACAGAAATCTGAGAGACTCGTATAAACGATCACCATGAGAAGATACTAGGAACGTTAAAGCTGATACCGAGAGCAGTGCTGGGACATATATTAGGAATTCTGAAATAGGTTCCAGGATTGCAGGAACTGACACCAAGAGCAAATGCTGGAACAGATACCAGGAACAGATACTGGAATGGATACCAGGAATATGCTGGAGCTGAAGATACCAGGAGTCACTCCGGTTTAGTTCATATATCAAGGATACACTGGAAGATAATGTTACCAGGAATACTCTGGAGAAGACAGATTGTAGGAATACTCTAGAGATGATGTATACTAGAAATTTGCGGGAGATGGAGATACCAGGAATAAACTGGAGTTGGAGATACCAGGAATATGCTGGAGTTAAAGATACCAGGAGTCACACCGGGTTGGTCCATATACCAGGAATACACTGGAAGATGATGTTACCAGGAATACTCTAGAGAAGATAGATTGCAGGAATACTCTGGAGATGATGGATACCAGGAATTTGCTGAATAATATCGATAAACATTGGCAGCCAAAACAGACTGCAGAGCAAGCGCTTACACTGACATGACGTTCTGGCACCTGTTCCTTGACAATAGTGCAGGTGAAGAGGAAGAGACTCACTATAACAAGTGAATGGGAGCCCTAGGTTTTAAATAATGGACATGTGCATGCGCTTGTGTGTCAGTGAGTCCAACTGAGGGAGCAGGGGAGGAAGTAAAGTTGTCTCATAGCAGCAGAGCGTGCAGGACACAAGTAAGAGCATCAACTGGTCTGGCACGTGACAATGCACATCATGACCAAGAGTATGTGGATACCCAAACATCACATCCATATGTGCTTGTATTAAATCTAATTCCAAAGTCATGGGCATTAATATGGAACTGCCCCTCCCGCCATTGCTGCTATAACAGCCTCAGGAGGAAGATACCCCAGCTCTTCTCAGAGTTAAGGGGGCCCATGAGGAGGCCCAAGAGGAGGGCCAGCAGGAGGACCAGGAGGAGGCCCAGGAGGAGGGCCAGGAGGAGGATCAAGAGGAGGACCAGGAGGAAGCCCATGAGGAGGGCCAGCAGGAGGACCAGGAGGAGGCCCAGGAGGAGGGCCAGGAGGAGGATCAAGAGGAAGACCAAGAGGAGGACCAGGAGGAAGCCCAGGAGGAGTATCAGGAGGAGAGTCAGGAGTAGGATCAGGAGGAGGTCCAGGAGGAGGATCAGGAGAGGGGCCAAGAGAAGAGCCAGGAGGAGGATCAGGAGGAGGTCCAGGAGGAGAGCCAGGAGGAGGACCAGAAGGGGGGCCAGGAGGACTACCAGATGAAGGGTCATGAAGAATCCCTTTCACTTGGAACCCTTTTCTCAATTTCCCCAACTAATGAAGATTCACTTTCCCCGTCTAGCCACTAATCCCATTCCCAGACCCGGGAATATGTTTGTGCTGGGGCAAGTTATGGAGGTGCCCCTGGAGGAGCCACAAATTGAAGTTCCCCTGGAGATACTTGGAATAGAGGTGTCCCTGGAGGAGACTGAGGAAGCAGGGACATCCCAGGCCCCTGCAGAAGAATGTAAGTATCTTGATTGAATAATCTAATAAAATAATAATAATTTTTTTTTTCGGCATAAAAGTATAGGCCTCAGAAAGTAGTTCTTTACTAAATGTGTCTTGTCACCTTTCCCATAGAGGCATGCTCAGTAATGGCCTCCTTTTTCCATGGCCAAGTTTTCCAATCCGCCCCTTTCCATTTGCCAGGGTTCTGGGTATATACAGTCTTCTGCATATGCTTGTCCCCCACAGGTGAATCACTTTCTCAGCATTATCTAGAACTGACTAGCGTGAGTATGTTATGGCAGTTGTATTAGGTATAGAGATGGGCGGGTCCGGTTCTCCGAGAACCGAACCCACCCGAACTTTGGGTATCCGAGTACCGAGCTGAGCAGCTCGGTACTCTCCCGCCCATTCCGAATCCAAATCGAGGACGAACGTCATTGTGACGTTGTCGGATCTCGGGACTCGGTTCTCGCGATACTTCAACTTTATAAATACACGCCTCCACAGCAATCCATCGCCATTTGACAGAGGGAGAGAGCAGGGTGTAGTCATAGGCTAATTAGAGCAGGGACAGAGAATACAATATTGTTCTTGCAATTGCTCTAACCAAAATCGCTAGTGAAGAGAGGAGGATAGAGGTTTATTATTTTTTCTTCATATTTGGCACTCCCCAGCGCTTTTGGGGTGTCCCCCATAATTGTGCATTAATATTTCTGGCTGTCAAAAGTCATATCTGTCAGCAGTATCTACTAAATAATTTGTAGCACACCTCAGTGCTTTTGGGGTGTCCTCCCTAATTGTGCATTAATATTTCTGGCTGTCAAAAGTCATATCTGTCAGCAGTATCTACTAAATAATTTGTAGCACACCTCAGTGCTTTTGGGGTGTCCTCCCTAATTGTGCATTAATATTTCTGGCTGTCAAAAGTCATATCTGTCAGCAGTATCTACTAAATAATTTGTAGCACTCCTCAGTGCTTTTGGGGTGTCCTCCCTAATTGTGCATTAATATTTCTGGCTGTCAAAAGTCATATCTGTCAGCAGTATCTACTAAATAATTTGTAGCACACCTCAGTGCTTTTGGGGTGTCCTCCCTAATTGTGCATTAATATTTCTGGCTGTCAAAAGTCATATCTGTCAGCAGTATCTACTAAATAATTTTTAGCACTCCTCAGTGTTTTTGGGGTGTCCTCCCTAATTGTGCATTAATATTTCTGGCTGTCAAAAGTCATATCTGTCAGCAGTATCTACTAAATAATTTTTAGCACTCCTCAGTGTTTTTGGGGTGTCCTCCCTAATTGTGCATTAATATTTCTGGCTGTCAAAAGTCATATCTGTCAGCAGTATCTACTAAATAATTTTTAGCACTCCTCAGTGTTTTTGGGGTGTCCTCCCTAATTGTGCATTAATATTTCTGGCTGTCAAAAGTCATATCTGTCAGCAGTATCTACTAAATAATTTTTAGCACTCCTCAGTGTTTTTGGGGTGTCCTCCCTAATTGTGCATTAATATTTCTGGCTGTCAAAAGTCATATCTGTCAGCAGTATCTACTAAATAATTTTTAGCACTCCTCAGTGCTTTTGGGGTGTCCTCCCTAATTGTGCATTAATATTTCTGGCTGTCAAAAGTCATAACTGTCAGCAGTATCTACTAAATAATTTTTAGCACTCCTTAGTGCTTTTGGGGTGTCCTCCCTAATTGTGCATTAATATTTCTGGCTGTCAAAAGTCATATCTGTCAGCAGTATCTACTAAATAATTTTTAGCACTCCTCAGTGTTTTTGGGGTGTCCTCCCTAATTGTGCATTAATATTTCTGGCTGTCAAAAGTCATATCTGTCAGCAGTATCTACTAAATAATTTTTAGCACTCCTCAGTGTTTTTGGGGTGTCCTCCCTAATTGTGCATTAATATTTCTGGCTGTCAAAAGTCATATCTGTCAGCAGTATCTACTAAATAATTTTTAGCACTCCTCAGTGTTTTTGGGGTGTCCTCCCTAATTGTGCATTAATATTTCTGGCTGTCAAAAGTCATATCTGTCAGCAGTATCTACTAAATAATTTTTAGCACTCCTCAGTGTTTTTGGGGTGTCCTCCCTAATTGTGCATTAATATTTCTGGCTGTCAAAAGTCATATCTGTCAGCAGTATCTACTAAATAATTTTTAGCACTCCTCAGTGTTTTTGGGGTGTCCTCCCTAATTGTGCATTAATATTTCTGGCTGTCAAAAGTCATATCTGTCAGCAGTATCTACTAAATAATTTTTAGCACTCCTCAGTGTTTTTGGGGTGTCCTCCCTAATTGTGCATTAATATTTCTGGCTGTCAAAAGTCATATCTGTCAGCAGTATCTACTAAATAATTTTTAGCACTCCTCGGTGTTTTTGTGGTGTCCTCCCTAATTGTGCATTAATATTTCTGGCTGTCAAAAGTCATATCTGTCAGCAGTATCTACTAAATAATTTTTAGCACTCCTCAGTGTTTTTGGGGTGTCCTCCCTAATTGTGCATTAATATTTCTGGCTGTCAAAAGTCATATCTGTCAGCAGTATCTACTAAATAATTTTTAGCACTCCTCAGTGCTTTTGGGGTGTCCTCCCTAATTGTGCATTAATATTTCTGGCTGTCAAAAGTCATAACTGTCAGCAGTATCTACTAAATAATTTTTAGCACTCCTTAGTGCTTTTGGGGTGTCCTCCCTAATTGTGCATTAATATTTCTGGCTGTCAAAAGTCATATCTGTCAGCAGTATCTACTAAATAATTTTTAGCACTCCTCAGTGTTTTTGGGGTGTCCTCCCTAATTGTGCATTAATATTTCTGGCTGTCAAAAGTCATATCTGTCAGCAGTATCTACTAAATAATTTTTAGCACTCCTCAGTGTTTTTGGGGTGTCCTCCCTAATTGTGCATTAATATTTCTGGCTGTCAAAAGTCATATCTGTCAGCAGTATCTACTAAATAATTTGTAGCACACCTCAGTGCTTTTGGGGTGTCCTCCCTAATTGTGCATTAATATTTCTGGCTGTCAAAAGTCATATCTGTCAGCAGTATCTACTAAATAATTTGTAGCACTCCTCAGTGCTTTTGGGGTGTCCTCCCTAATTGTGCATTAATATTTCTGGCTGTCAAAAGTCATATCTGTCAGCAGTATCTACTAAATAATTTGTAGCACACCTCAGTGCTTTTGGGGTGTCCTCCCTAATTGTGCATTAATATTTCTGGCTGTCAAAAGTCATATCTGTCAGCAGTATCTACTAAATAATTTTTAGCACTCCTCAGTGTTTTTGGGGTGTCCTCCCTAATTGTGCATTAATATTTCTGGCTGTCAAAAGTCATATCTGTCAGCAGTATCTACTAAATAATTTTTAGCACTCCTCAGTGTTTTTGGGGTGTCCTCCCTAATTGTGCATTAATATTTCTGGCTGTCAAAAGTCATATCTGTCAGCAGTATCTACTAAATAATTTTTAGCACTCCTCTGTGTTTTTGGGATGTCCTCCCTAATTGTGCATTAATATTTCTGGCTGTCAAAAGTCATATCTGTCAGCAGTATCTACTAAATAATTTTTAGCACTCCTCAGTGTTTTTGGGGTGTCCTCCCTAATTGTGCATTAATATTTCTGGCTGTCAAAAGTCATATCTGTCAGCAGTATCTACTAAATAATTTTTAGCACTCCTCAGTGCTTTTGGGGTGTCCTCCCTAATTGTGCATTAATATTTCTGGCTGTCAAAAGTCATAACTGTCAGCAGTATCTACTAAATAATTTTTAGCACTCCTTAGTGCTTTTGGGGTGTCCTCCCTAATTGTGCATTAATATTTCTGGCTGTCAAAAGTCATATCTGTCAGCAGTATCTACTAAATAATTTTTAGCACTCCTCAGTGTTTTTGGGGTGTCCTCCCTAATTGTGCATTAATATTTCTGGCTGTCAAAAGTCATATCTGTCAGCAGTATCTACTAAATAATTTTTAGCACTCCTCAGTGTTTTTGGGGTGTCCTCCCTAATTGTGCATTAATATTTCTGGCTGTCAAAAGTCATATCTGTCAGCAGTATCTACTAAATAATTTGTAGCACACCTCAGTGCTTTTGGGGTGTCCTCCCTAATTGTGCATTAATATTTCTGGCTGTCAAAAGTCATATCTGTCAGCAGTATCTACTAAATAATTTGTAGCACTCCTCAGTGCTTTTGGGGTGTCCTCCCTAATTGTGCATTAATATTTCTGGCTGTCAAAAGTCATATCTGTCAGCAGTATCTACTAAATAATTTGTAGCACACCTCAGTGCTTTTGGGGTGTCCTCCCTAATTGTGCATTAATATTTCTGGCTGTCAAAAGTCATATCTGTCAGCAGTATCTACTAAATAATTTTTAGCACTCCTCAGTGTTTTTGGGGTGTCCTCCCTAATTGTGCATTAATATTTCTGGCTGTCAAAAGTCATATCTGTCAGCAGTATCTACTAAATAATTTTTAGCACTCCTCAGTGTTTTTGGGGTGTCCTCCCTAATTGTGCATTAATATTTCTGGCTGTCAAAAGTCATATCTGTCAGCAGTATCTACTAAATAATTTTTAGCACTCCTCGGTGTTTTTGGGGTGTCCTCCCTAATTGTGCATTAATATTTCTGGCTGTCAAAAGTCATATCTGTCAGCAGTATCTACTAAATAATTTTTAGCACTCCTCAGTGTTTTTGGGGTGTCCTCCCTAATTGTGCATTAATATTTCTGGCTGTCAAAAGTCATATCTGTCAGCGGTATCTACTAAATAATTTTTAGCACTCCTCAGTGCTTTTGGGGTGTCCTCCCTAATTGTGCATTAATATTTCTGGCTGTCAAAAGTCATAACTGTCAGCAGTATCTACTAAATAATTTTTAGCACTCCTTAGTGCTTTTGGGGTGTCCTCCCTAATTGTGCATTAATATTTCTGGCTGTCAAAAGTCATATCTGTCAGCAGTATCTACTAAATAATTTTTAGCACTCCTCAGTGTTTTTGGGGTGTCCTCCCTAATTGTGCATTAATATTTCTGGCTGTCAAAAGTCATATCTGTCAGCAGTATCTACTAAATAATTTTTAGCACTCCTCAGTGTTTTTGGGGTGTCCTCCCTAATTGTGCATTAATATTTCTGGCTGTCAAAAGTCATATCTGTCAGCAGTATCTACTAAATAATTTTTAGCACTCCTCGGTGTTTTTGGGTTGTCCTCCCTAATTGTGCATTATTATTTCTGGCTGTCAAAAGTCATATCTGTCAGCAGTATCTACTAAATAATTTTTAGCACTCCTCAGTGTTTTTGGGGTGTCCTCCCTAATTGTGCATTAATATTTCTGGCTGTCAAAAGTCATATCTGTCAGCAGTATCTACTAAATAATTTTTAGCACTCCTCAGTGCTTTTGGGGTGTCCTCCCTAATTGTGCATTAATATTTCTGGCTGTCAAAAGTCATAACTGTCAGCAGTATCTACTAAATAATTTTTAGCACTCCTTAGTGCTTTTGGGGTGTCCTCCTTAATTGTGCATTATTATTTCTGGCTGTCAAAAGTCATATCTGTAAGCAGTATCTACTAAATAATTTTTAGCACTCCTCAGTGCTTTTGGGGTGTGCTCCCTAATTGTGCATTAATATTTCTGGCTGTCAAAAGTCATATCTGTCAGCAGTATCTACTAAATAATTTTTAGCACTCCTCAGTGTTTTTGGGGTGTCCTCCCTAATTGTGCATTAATATTTCTGGCTGTCAAAAGTCATATCTGTCAGCAGTATCTACTAAATAATTTTTAGCACTCCTCAGTGCTTTTGGGGTGTCCTCCCTAATTGTGCATTAATATTTCTGGCTGTCAAAAGTCATAACTGTCAGCAGTATCTACTAAATAATTTTTAGCACTCCTTAGTGCTTTTGGGGTGTCCTCCTTAATTGTGCATTATTATTTCTGGCTGTCAAAAGTCATATCTGTCAGCAGTATCTACTAAATAATTTTTAGCACTCCTCAGTGCTTTTGGGGTGTCCTCCCTAATTGTGCATTAATATTTCTGGCTGTCAAAAGTCATATCTGTCAGCAGTATCTACTAAATAATTTTTAGCACTCCTCAGTGTTTTTGGGGTGTCCTCCCTAATTGTGCATTAATATTTCTGGCTGTCAAAAGTCATATCTGTCAGCAGTATCTACTAAATAATTTGTAGCACACCTCAGTGCTTTTGGGGTGTCCTCCCTAATTGTGCATTAATATTTCTGGCTGTCAAAAGTCATATCTGTCAGCAGTATCTACTAAATAATTTGTAGCACTCCTCAGTGCTTTTGGGGTGTCCTCCCTAATTGTGCATTAATATTTCTGGCTGTCAAAAGTCATATCTGTCCGCAGTATCTACTAAATAATTTGTAGCACACCTCAGTGCTTTTGGGGTGTCCTCCCTAATTGTGCATTAATATTTCTGGCTGTCAAAAGTCATATCTGTCAGCAGTATCTACTAAATAATTTTTAGCACTCCTCAGTGTTTTTGGGGTGTCCTCCCTAATTGTGCATTAATATTTCTGGCTGTCAAAAGTCATATCTGTCAGCAGTATCTACTAAATAATTTTTAGCACTCATCAGTGTTTTTGGGGTGTCCTCCCTAATTGTGCATTAATATTTCTGGCTGTCAAAAGTCATATCTGTCAGCAGTATCTACTAAATAATTTTTAGCACTCCTCGGTGTTTTTGGGGTGTCCTCCCTAATTGTGCATTAATATTTCTGGCTGTCAAAAGTCATATCTGTCAGCAGTATCTACTAAATAATTTTTAGCACTCCTCAGTGTTTTTGGGGTGTCCTCCCTAATTGTGCATTAATATTTCTGGCTGTCAAAAGTCATATCTGTCAGCGGTATCTACTAAATAATTTTTAGCACTCCTCAGTGCTTTTGGGGTGTCCTCCCTAATTGTGCATTAATATTTCTGGCTGTCAAAAGTCATAACTGTCAGCAGTATCTACTAAATAATTTTTAGCACTCCTTAGTGCTTTTGGGGTGTCCTCCTTAATTGTGCATTATTATTTCTGGCTGTCAAAAGTCATATCTGTCAGCAGTATCTACTAAATAATTTTTAGCACTCCTCAGTGCTTTTGGGGTGTCCTCCCTAATTGTGCATTAATATTTCTGGCTGTCAAAAGTCATATCTGTCAGCAGTATCTACTAAATAATTTTTAGCACTCCTCAGTGTTTTTGGGGTGTCCTCCCTAATTGTGCATTAATATTTCTGGCTGTCAAAAGTCATATCTGTCAGCAGTATCTACTAAATAATTTTTAGCACTCCTCAGTGCTTTTGGGGTGTCCTCCCTAATTGTGCATTAATATTTCTGGCTGTCAAAAGTCATAACTGTCAGCAGTATCTACTAAATAATTTTTAGCACTCCTTAGTGCTTTTGGGGTGTCCTCCTTAATTGTGCATTATTATTTCTGGCTGTCAAAAGTCATATCTGTCAGCAGTATCTACTAAATAATTTTTAGCACTCCTCAGTGCTTTTGGGGTGTCCTCCCTAATTGTGCATTAATATTTCTGGCTGTCAAAAGTCATATCTGTCAGCAGTATCTACTAAATAATTTTTAGCACTCCTCAGTGCTTTTGGGGTGTCCTCCCTAATTGTGCATTAATATTTCTGGCTGTCAAAAGTCATATCTGTCAGCAGTATCTACTAAATAATTTTTAGCACTCCCCAGTGGTTTGCGCTCAGAATGGATTCAAAGCAGTCCACATATGATCTGAATGAGCAACCAGGTTCTGTCACCAGTCCTGATGTTAGTGTTCCCAGTACGTCATCTGGCCAAGGCGATGTCAAACAACAGAGTGTTTTCAAATTAGTGCAAAAAACAAAAACCAAAAAAAAATTTACTGTATTGAAGCGAAAAAGAAGTGTAACTGAGCAAAAGTTAAGTGACGATAAAAAAAAAATTGCAAGCATGCCATTCTACACACGCAGTGGCAAAGAGAGAATGAGGCCTTCACCTTTGGCTATTAGTGGCAGATCCCAAAAAGTTACCCAGCCTACAATTGGTGCACAACTACTGTTACGCGTCAAAGCCGAGCTGCAAGATAACAGTGAGGCATTACAGGAGAATATTTGCTCTGATTCACAAATGACAACAATCCCTGTGGAGAGTCCATCCAACAGTGGGATGTCTAATCGTGAGCATTCTGCTGATGTGTGCCTTAATAGCCCGAGTGTAGCCGGTGATACCCAAATTGAGGATGCCACTTTGGAATTAGAAGAGGATGAGGGGGAGATTTGTGTAGGCGACGAGGGCGCTAATGATGATGTTGATGATTATGATGCAGACAGATACCAAATTGCCTTTCTCAATTTCTATTTATATTCTAGATTATATAACGGCTGAATAGTTTTCTATTTTACTCCTAGTGGAGAGAGGATCTGATGCAGACAGATACCAAACTGCCTTTGTCCATTTCAATTTATATTGTACAGTATATAACGGCTGAATTTATTAGTATTTTATACAAGTGGAGGGGGGCCTAGAGAGACAGAAACCAAACTGGCTTTCTCCATGTCAATTAATATTGTACAGTCTATAACGGCTGGATTTTTTTGTATTTTATACAAGTGGAGGGGGGCCTAGAGAGACAGAAACCAAACTGTCTTTCTCCATGTCAATTAATATTGTACAGTCTATAATGGCTGAATTTTTTAGTATTTTATACAAGTGGAGGGGGGCCTAGAGAGACAGAAACCAAACTGGCTTTCTCCATGTCAATTAATATTGTACAGTCTATAATGGCTGAATTTTTGGGTATTTTATACAAGTGGAGGGGGGCCTAGAGAGACAGAAACCAAACTGGCTTTTTCCATTTCTTTACATATTTAACTATAAGTGTAGGGTGTAATATACATTCAAAGACGATGGCTGCATTGCCAATATGCATAGATGGAGAGGAAGACAATCTGTTTTGTGTGTAGAATAGGCCTACCAACGAAGAATTAAACTGTTTTTTTGGATGATTTATTACCTCAACAATTAGATTACTTGTCTCTAAAACAGTTGGAGCACTAAATTGGGTTAATTTAGGCCCAAAAACATGGATTTTCCAAAAAAATAGCAAAACAAAACCAAACAAAACCAAAACCAAAACCAAAACACGCAATGGCAGTTTTGCAAAACCAAGACCAAAACCAAAACACGACGGTAATCCAGATCCAAAACCGAATCCAAAACCAAAACACGGGGGTCAGTGACCATCTCTAATTAGGTATGTGATTGGAAGAAGGGAGGCGGACCTATGCAGAGGACTGCACACCCCCTTTTATTTCAGAGTGGTGTTAGATGCACACTGCTAAGTATTGTATATAATGAATAATTCTCAAAGTATTTGCAAAATTGACCAAAAAAACAAGCCGTTTCATATACACTTTTCCCACCGAAAGGCAGCAGAAATGGTGATATCCATAACTGGTAAATCTATTATCAATAGAAAAAATAATTATGAAGTGTGTGAAATCCTTTTTTAAAAACTGATTTTCTTTTAACTTAGGGCAGACTTCTTGATGGACGTCACAAGCATCTGAGCTAGTAGACGCATGTCAATATGGTGATGTTAGCTACAAATAGCTCTCAAAGAAACATATTGAGATGGTTTCCATGTGGCAGCACTTGTCACTAGTCCCTTGTCCAGATAGTGCAGGTATTTTAAGCATTCCTGGGTCAGAAGGGCATATAGACTGGTACATTAAGAGAAGGCTAATGTAATACAGAAGATTGAATGGGTCACAGATTGGTAGAGAAGAGATGTTTGTGGTTTTAAATGCAGTTCACCGTTATGACATTGTTTTAGATATTAACAGTTTACCTATAAGACGTTTATGCTTAAAGCACTTTATATCTGCCTGAAATATACTGTAAAATGTAATCACACAGACACACCAGAGCAAGATGTAAGAAAAAGTCGAAGTGTGGATTATCTTACAAACACAATTACAAAAATGAATCAAAAACAATAATGAATCAGATGAAAGACATTGTGTTTGCACTGACTGCGCTGTGGGAAGTTCCACTCCTGCAACTTACCTTGTTTATCAACCGATTCATCTTGCAGTGCAATGTAAACCCAATTTGCGTTTAAAAAATCACATGTAAATTGCATGAACATATGCCCGTATTCAAGCAGATCTCAGGAAATGCAGGATACATACATATGTGCTATATCAAGTCCCATCAGAAAGTATGGCAAAAAAACAACTAAATAAATTAGCATCTTAATACTATAATCATTAATAAAAATACATAAATCAGGATGTTCTTAATGCGTACTGTACATAAAATGGATTTGTATAGTTTCTCTTACTTGCATACACATGTTCTGACATGCATACGTGTCAGTCATTACTATCAATCGACACTTACACCTACCCTGTAGCTAGTGCAAGTGACACGGCTAACAAACACATACCTCAGAGATGCCCAGAGCTTGAACCCTTCTCTCCCCCGATCCGCCCTACAAGTTGGCTTATAAAAAATAGCTACTAATAACAATCACAAACACACACATACGTATACATGCACACATTTTAAAAGAACATCAATATTTGCGATAAAGTTGGGGAGATATTTTGCTGCACGCGGCAGACTTGGGCGTAAATGTATGAAGCTGAAAGCTTCCGGCGGGTATGAAAAGTGTAGATGTTGCCTATAACAACCAATCGGATCTTAGCTATCATTTTGTAGAATGTACTAAAAAAATTATAACTAGAATCTGATTGGTTGCTATAGGCAACATCTCCAATTTTAAAACCCGCAGGAAACAGCTTGATACCCTTGGTGTCAGTATTCCTACTGTAGGACACTGCAGTCAGCTCCTCCTCAGTCCGAGGTTACTGATAACAGAGAACAATAGTTTGCACTTTGCTGTATAGGAAATAGAAATATCAAATATCTCATGTTCTGTCTCGGTATGGGAACATTTACATATATAATTTTTATAAAATAATTAGTAGTGCTCTTTTAAATATAGATACTTAGTTTTAGGTTAAATAAGTACAGGTACTTGTGTTCCATATATATTGACATTTTGCTTTGCCATTCAACATGTATAGTTGTGTGTAATAGAAAATAAATAAATCATTCAAAAAAAGAAAAAACTCTCATCCAGCACCAATGCTAGACAGCCTGGGCTCTTTCCACTATAACAACAAGACAACAAATGTGAAGTCCACATGGTATATTGAAAACCAATCCCAAGTTGGCCAGCACAGGGCTGGTGTCTCTATGGTGTGGGTGCAAAACTTAGCATGCTTCCACTCTCCTAAAGGCTACCAGCCATGCACTGGAAAGCTCTGTGACTCTTCCTGACCCCCTCGTTAACCATTTTATTAAATATAAAATAAGAGCTTGGGGAAACATTAGTGAGTCTGGGGGACTCCTGGCCTTAAACATTTTGTTTTGGTTGTTCTTAGTGTATGCATGGATCATTTTCTATGAGGATGCTTAAGATTTGATTTTGTAAGGCTGCAAATTCTGGGCATAACAAAAACACCAAATAATGCTGGTGAAGCTTGCAAAATTGGGGTGCCGAATCAGGGGCAGGCTGGGCGGGGGGCAGGGGGGCATCGGTCCTCCGGGCCGCTCAGTCTAATGGCTGTTCGGGCCGGCTGCCCCCCAATTGGATGAAATATTGGCTGAATATTACCGGCAGGGGACATTGACATGATGAGACAGAGCATCACTTGTCACGCGTTGTGGTCGCGTCAGCGCACAGGCAGCCGCATCACTTGTCACGCGTTGTGGCCGCGTCAGCGCACAGGCAGCCGCATCACATGACACGCAATGCGGCCGCTTCATCATGTGCGCCCCCCGGGCTGAAATTAGCCAGCCCGCGCCTGTGCCGAATGCAGAATATGGAGAATATATTCTACAGTATTGAAAATTTTGCTCATCTGTAGGCAAGATTAGGAAAGAGGGAGAATCAGAACCAGTCCAGTGAAGGTTTTGTGCCCCAAAATGAGGGAGAAATGAAGGGTACATAACTTGAGCACAATTGATCTGTTCCTAATGGCTAGAGCACACATGTCTTTCAATAACTCAGCATTGGTGGTCTTTGGGAACTGGAGCCAGACATTGCCATATAAAGAATAGATTATGTTGTACGATACATTTTCTATTCAGGTTTCCCTGAAGACTATAATGTTTTACAAAAGTCTTTAGATCTTTTTTCTCATGCAGTAGATTCCAGACCTTACATCAGAATCCTGAGGGAGAGTTTCAGCTTTTTTTCCTTCACATACAGGAAGTATGAGAGCGTTGGCCAAACATCTAAAAGAAACATTTGCGTAATAACGCTACCGTTCAATGTTCTAACGTATAATGATATTCCTAAATTTCCTGATTGCTCTTTAAGTATTTTCCGATCCCATCCATAAAAAAAAAAGTGTCTTGTAATCCAATTTATTTCAAAGAGTTATAAACAAAGAAGAGTTTAGACATGTATTTGCCAAGTGGAGTTCAAAGAAAACTTCAGACAAGGAATATGATGAGGTCACTTTCAAACATCTCAAAGGCCTGTGTGGGTGGAGAAAATGGCTTGGTGGACATATGTATGATTCATATTGATAGCAATGTCCATCCGTCTTATAAACCAAAAGTTTCAAAGTAACTGTCAAAGCAACCGTGACATTTTATAAATCTTTCCAGCGCCTTTTACTACCATTATGTTAGTTCCCCTTGTCCTTCGAAGGATGCTTCAAGTAGTCTCTTCCAAACAGCACTTAACTCCTTGACACAAGGTCATCCCTTATTTTTTTCCCTATCATTTAAAGTAGTTCTGTGTTATCTGACACAGTGAGGCTCCCTCTGACAGAGACAGTGAGATGTTTGGCATGTCTGCTGATATGTTTCACACAAATGATCAATTTTAGTCCTGATCTCCCTGTACCTTTGGCACTGCTTTGATCAGCGACATGTATGAAACAAAAAGAGAAAATAAAAGAGGTTGCCAATGATCAAGATTAACCTGCCTGGCACACTAATTCACGCAGGCCAGTCAAAGGATCGGCAGTGAGCAACAAGAAGCTTCAAGAAGGATCTTCCCTAAATAGTTGTGACACTGATGATTTATACCACCTCTGCTCATCCTATTAATGTCTTCTAGTGCTTTCTCTGTTATATGTCAGAGCTTTTATTATTCTCCATAAATTTCAGAATGTTTGTGTTACAATGCTTAAAGAAATATTGGATAATAAAATGTGACGCTGTCAAATAACTTAAATAAAATGCTTCTTTCCAAAAATAAAATTGTTGTGGTTTTTTTTTTTAAACAAAAGAAGGTCCTGTGATATTCGTCCACAAGGAGTCAGCTTTGTGTCTCATAAGCTTGTAGTATGTTTCATTCAACAATAACGCCAGACTTTAAACTTGCCTTTGAATTTAATAATTGTATTATTGTACTTCATAAAGAAAAAAAAAATTGGGACAACACCACTGGATTCCAACAGAATTATTTTTTTTATTTCCCAAGTGCCCCAGGACCATTATGAAGCCATCATTTCTCTTCTACGATGCAGTAGTGTAGTCGCTGTTTTGTTTTGCTTATGACAAGGACTGGGGTGAGTCTGTTAATGTGGAATGTGTTATAAATGAGGGACTGTGAAATGAGTACTATAGAACAATTTTTTCTCTTTCATAAAAGGTTAATAATACTAAAGGTAAAACAACAAACAATATAAAAGCAAAAATAACAATTTAAAACCTTTCTCCTGAACATGTCAAAGGATGTTAACAAAATTGAGTCAGTCCACATTAAACATATCCTTAGTGCTGATGTATAACTTATTTTAGTATTAATTTATGTTTAACAGCTGAGAGAAGGAGACAAAACGAATATCTGTGTCTTGTCTTCCATTGACCACATTCATTTTCAGTGTGTGTATTGTTTGTAAGCCAGGCACATTAATACATAATAATAATTTTATTATTATTATTATAATAATAATTCTTCATTTATATAGTGCCTTTTTCCCAATAGAATTTAAAACACACTCATCTGCTATTCTGTGGAATCATTCGCATAATGTGTAAGCTGAGGGGTTTAAACATAACAACTTTACATCACCTGCGAACCAAAAATGAATCCCGTTTGCGCATCTTGGAAGCATCAGACAACTGCCGATCGAAAGTCAGTCACCGTACTGGCAGCAAACAAAAGACAAATACTCCTACCACTGATGGCAGGAGAATATGGAAATGCTGTTCTTCTGACACACTGTAGCTTGTAATTTGTCCAGAGCACTGATTGTCGGCATTAGACAGTCTCTGTGAGGCTGTTTTTACTTTTACGTTGTTAATATTATCTTCATCCTTTAATACCTTTCATCTTGTTTCATCTTTCTTCATTATTTGCTTCAACTCTGAAGCATAGCATTGGGAGGTGGAGGAAGGGAGCAGCGGCTATAGGGCCCAGAGGTGAGAGGGCCCCAGCGTTACCTCTCAATGTGCTCCTGAAGCCCCCACTCTGCTTTTATGAAAAGCAGGGTGCTCTGAAGAATGGACCGCACCGCAGGACCCCCTTTAAACTTTGCTATTAAAGCTGGTGATGAAATGTTATGCTCCTGCCATTGTTGTAGGAATCCAGGTTCCTATGGACACATTCTACTCAACTACCAGCAACTGACAGAACTGTAAGTAGTAAGGGAGGTCACATTCTAAAATATCGCAAGAGAGTTGTGCAGACTAGAATAAGTTTCTAATAGAGCTCTGGTGTGTATGAGATGACTATAGAACCAGGAATAAATTAATGGTCCTCTCCATGACAATGAACTTACTGTCGGCCAGTGGCTCATGGCGGGAGCCCAGTTAAGCCATCTGTGTGGTAGGGGACAGTCGGGTCCCTGTTGCACTGACAACCTTTGCAACAGCGATAATTACATAGTTGTTTCAGCTGAATGTTGTAGGCATAGCCTCCATGCATGTTCTACTCTTATTTACCTTAGCATTACTTGTCAGAGCAAAACTTACTTAAGCAGGCGTCATGTGTGGGCGTGAAAGGGTTAATCAAAACAAAACCACCTGGCCTGCCTAAAAATGATTAAACTCCTCAAAATATATATTTCACACTTGCAATTATCTATCCAGGTCTTTCACGACTAAGATTTGTTTCCAAAGCTTACACTTTGAGGAAGTCTTAATTTACTCCCTGAGTTATCTTAAAATACACTCACAACTTAAAATAATCAGTTGCTGTAACCCAAACTGTTATTTTCCAAAATTTAGCATCTATAATCAACCACGCTACTCTAGCAAATGTATTATTTAGGAAGACAAAGACACAACTATATTAAATGCAGATTAATATGACAAAGAAAGTCACAATGCTTAAAGTATATAAAAAAGATAACAAAAGGATATACAATAATATTATTGCAGAACCGCAAAATAAGCAGGAGTGAAAACAAAAACTGAAAACCTACATAATTTTATGTTACTGTGCTGGGGGAGGCTGAAGTATGGACAGATCTTCAATAGCATATTGACTGCCAAGAAATGACAAAGTTCTAACTTTTAGTATTTTTAAGCATTATTTTGCTGACCACACACCCATTTCCTTGTCAGGCCACTAAAAGAAGGTCTGTGTGTATGTCAGTCGGTTTTATGATCTCTTATGAAATTGTTCAAAACAAATTTCTATGGAGGACTTCTTATAAACAATATTTCTTTTCTCCGGCACATCATAAAAATATATACATCCAATAAGAAGAGGAGGATCTTCCGCACAGACACATATGATGCATCATTAAGAAATATAGATTCATTCCTCTCTCAGTCTGGTTGCAATGGTTGTCATATATGATGTGGAATTGTTCCCGGATTACGAATATGTACAGTGGTCCTCTTAGATATGAATTATAACATTTTTTGCACTGATGTACCTTCCCAGCAATAAAAATTATAAAGAACTGGGATGATCTAATTGTACTCTATAGGCGTAAACATAAACCTTACCTGACCGTCTGATCTTAAATGACGTTCCTGTAGATGGACCCTAGGCCTCAATAAAATATACACAACCAGCTATGTGACAAGACACAGACTCTTTAGATGGCACCAAGCTTCTCCAACTATAATCATTTCATATGCCATTGAAGTGGATTCAGCATAGTTAATCCCTGGTTTACAGGCACACATGACCGTCACAAGATAAAAACAACTTCTGGGGAGTAAATATTTATAAATTATATTTCATGTTCTTATCTCTTGATTATGCCATAGTAACAACATTCATACTATTATCAGCATTGTGCACACATAGAGATATATGTTTCAAGAGAAATAGGAAGAAAAGAGCATCGCATTTCCACTTTTTCTTCCATATTTGCCTTTGGACATCTGTTTTGTATGGCCATTCATTGAGGGATATGGTGGAGGAGGAATCAGGGGTCCACGCATTATAATAATATTAATTATTACCATGCCACCTGTTACACCACTCCCTACCATCCTCCCTGTGCCAAAATGCTTCATCCGCTCTGAGGTGAGTTCTAGTCTATTATTGTGCAACAGTATGTTATAGGTAATACCTAAATATTATATATGGCACCGCACTGCTCCAAAAATAGAGCACTAAGGCTCTATATACATTAGCAAACATAAAATATATCTTTATGGCCATGCAACAGCTCTAGGTTCCCAGAGGTATTAGAGAGTGTAATGACCAGAGGGGTATGATTTGAGTTTTGTGGGATTCCGTGTATTTAAAATGGTAAACTTGTCAGAAATGAGATTTGGATCAGAGGATTGATTAGTGTTTATGGTGTTTATGATTCCCAGTTCTGGTATAAATTCATGTTCGGTAATGTTCGGTTGTACCTAGTTGAATGTGGTGGAGAACTGAAGCAGTGTCCCTGCATCTAGCAGAAATTCTCTGAGACTGAGCCTCTCTGATATTATACTCCATTTAATCACTCTCGGGATCTCCATATCGATCTCTGCAACTGTGCCAGTCACAACTGGGCCATCTGCGACTGGCACAGCTGTAGAAATCAATATTTAGCTTCTGAGAGTGATTAGATGGAGTGTGAATGTGAGTTCAGTGAAGCTAACTAGATTTGCATGTGAGTTGAGTGTTTATATTGTGGGTGCTCACTCAGAGAGATTCCTAGGAGTGACTTTGATGCTGTATTTACATGTATCATAAGTGCAATTAAGAGCAAGTTAAGAGAGGCAGAGCAGAGAGCAGATGAGCATGCTTATTGGGAGTCTGCAGTTTAGAAGATTCGAAGGAGAGTGATACCGCTGCTTTCAGAGATTGTCAAGTGATGTAGTATATTCTGGAATGTGATGCTGTGACTACTAATGCCATGTGATGTGTGTGGTGAGGCAACAGTGCATTGAGATATGAAATGAATTTCAACAGCAAAATAAGTTACTGCAACTAAGTGAATTATGCAGGAGGAGAGATAGATAAGAGACTGTAAATTAGTAACTGTACATAAAATAAAATTACCTCTTTTACCTCTTTCATTCAAGATTAAATGGTGACCATTATTTTCACAAAGGTAACCATGCACCACTACAGCTGCTGCATCTGTATCATAGCTATTATCAAACTTGCATGTGCCAGGACACCTGTTTACTATCTTTGACTTACAAGACCCTAAGGTGGGAGAGACCAAAATAAAGCTGAATGGTTGACCCAAGACCCAACTGTCATGAATTATGATGTAGTCAAGAGTATCCAAAATAATATATAAAAATATAAGAGAGAATTAACTGTAAAGTCTCTTTGTCCAGGTTAATCACGGGTTAAAATTTAAGAATATGATGTGTTTAATTCCCTATGGGCAAGTAATGAAGGGGGTAACTAGCTTGGGTGACATAATAACCGACAATTTGCCAGGCACCCTACTGTTGCTTATGTCCTGTCTCATAGCAGGGGGCTATGGTGAGGGTACTAAGCATCTCAGCGCCATTATCAGATCCCATTTCAGAAAGAAATTTATAACAATGCATACTGAGTTCAGAGCACATGATCAGATCTATATTTTCAAATAAGAAATACCCACATGAAAGCAATTTCTTTTAACTTTCCTGTTTGAGAAATTATTTGTACTTTTTCATAATCAAGAAAATTAACTATAATAATGAATACGTCAAATAGAAAGGTCTACCAGGGAAAAGATAGAATGGAGTATTGCCACAAATAATCAATATTTTTAGTGATGTTTTATGTCTACACGTAGGTAAATGTATACTTTGTTGAATGCATTTATTATTATGACTCTGTGTTTGAGAGTTATGGCCTGTGAAATAACAAATACAGATGACAATAGATATCAACTGAACAAAGTAGTGTGTGAGGCACTCCTGTCCGAGAAGGTATATCAATATAAAATCAACTTTATTGATGGTTACTTAAAAATGCGACATAGACAAATAGCTAAATCCCACCTGGATCGGTGAATTTAAAATATACAAGTGAATAGAATTGAAATATAGTGTAAAGAGAATTAAAAAATGACCCAAAAAGGGGAACTGGTCAATGTTATCAAATAGAAAACTCGTATAGTACCGTGGTTGTTAGTGGTAACTAGGGTCTGGTCCTCTAATTATGTAATTATGTAAATATTAATCTGGATTTGCGAGACACAATCGCGGGAGGTCCCGCTGATCGGCTCCCTATTTCCGGGTCTGTGACGTCATGCGTCACGTGCCCGACGTACGTTTCACCAATTAGGCTTAGCCATGACTAATATTTCAATGCCAAATAGTAGGCAATACCTCTATAGGAGACTAACTTTAGGTTTCATATTAGGGGTAACACCAGTCTTGTCGGGCATCGCCGATAATCACAACTGGCAGCGCAGGCTGTCTCATTAGGAGGTACACATTACGAGTGGGACCTTTAACAGGCAGCTCACACATATCCCTGTATATTCACACATGCCCAGCAAGTGCACTGCATTTTATATCCTCTATACCACAAACCTTTGTTGTTGTTAGTTTGTAGGGAAGTAATTACAACCCAGCCATACATTTGGTAATACTATTATATGAAGGGACATATCTGAGGATACATCGATAGCACTCAGGTTAAGAATCACCCTGTAATACAATCTAGTAAGAACTATTTGGAATTTTCCAATATTGGATACACACTTTGCAATACTAATGCATGAAGGGATATATCTGAGAGCCAATATATCGCTAGTATTCTGGCATATAATGACCCCATAATGCAATCTAACAATAATGGTATAATAGATTAGATCGAATTTATCTTCACAATAAAGGTGTAATATACTGTGGCACGTGTATTAACATAGGACATAAATCAAATTGTCCGGTTATTTACATTTAGACTGGGTATATATGTGAAGTAACCATCTACACTTATAGGTACTTCATTATATGTAATGCCCTTTTGATGGTGTACTAATCAAATATGGAACTACTTGCTACTAATAACATATATTTTTTATAATATATCTGGTATTGCCCCCCTTTCTCTACACATGATGAGAGATACATAAATACTATATGGAAGCGTTTTATATATAAATACACGCCCATGTCTCAATCTGTGTGAGATTTATATTATTCTATGTTAGCTATAGAGTGAATGGCCTATGCCTAAAAGCTCTTTCTGGAGAGACACTTTACAAAAGGTCTTAATGGTCCTATGAATTGTCATACTATAATTACATAATTAGAGGACCAGACCCTAGTTACCACTAACAACCACGGTACTATACGAGTTTTCTATTTGATAACATTGACCAGCTCCCCTTTTTGGGTCATTTTTTAATTCTCTTTACACTATATTTCAATTCTATTCACTTGTATATTTTAAATTCACCGATCCAGGTTGGATTTAGCTATTTGTCTATGTCGCATTTTTAAGTAACCATCAATAAAGTTGATTTTATATTGATATACCTTCTCGGACAGGAGTACCTCACACACTACTTTGTTCAGGTGATATCTATTGTCATCTGTATTTGTTATTTCCTAGATAATTCTAGTTATGAGAGCACCCCCTCGGATTATGTATTATAATTAAACATATCTAATTGAGGTTTGTCCGGACCTTGGAGCGGATTGGTCCATTCCCATTTTTCATTCACAAGTTATGGCCTGTATAAGAATATCTAGCTATTCCTGAATATACATCCAGGTGTGAATTCCCACCCTATTAGCATATTCACTGTCTTTCTGTGTGACCTCACAGGATGGGCAGAAAGAAACCTGTAAAACTGCTAGACATTGTCATATTCCAGTTTGTAATGTGGAATCGTTCCACGGTTCTGCATCCTTCAGCAACAGATAGGAAATTGTAATTCTGTCTGCTTTTCTCCATTTTATATTATAGGAGCTCCTTTGCATTATATTATAATACTGTGTGCCTGTATTAACTTATGTTTTTACACCTTATGCATTGTGACCATTTGCAATATTAAATTTCATTTAACAATGTTCTGCCTTTGTGTTCTTAACAAATTTACATGTTAGTTAAGCTCGATTAGTAACATAGGAAATAGAGGGCATTGTTTGGCTAATGGTAACTCCTAATGGTAACTCAGGTTAATTTCATTTTTGGGTGTAATGGAATGGTTTAGGGAGAACCCAAGAGCTCCCACAAAGTGCTAGCTTTGAAAATAACTCTTGGTGGTTGCAGTTTTTGGACAAAGAGAGTGATTGTGAAACAGCAATTGGGGCTTAATAATATGTATTTCGACAAGTTAGGTGGTTTGTTGTGATTAATCCCTTGTCACATACATGGCACACAGGCTCAGGTGAGCAATGTATGTGACAATAACTGGCACAGTCAAGCATAAGTTGCACAGATGTATAATAAAACTAAATATAATATATAATCATATGTTTATTGGCAGCTTGATATCATTAAAACCATTTTGTCGCAATTTAGGTGGAAATGAAAATTATAAATTAGTACAGACCTATATGGGCGGAATGCAATTAACCGCATTGCTCATGAGAATAACGCAGCCAGTGCACTATTACTATGCCTTAGTACGATATTTTTAACTCTGATTTTTGCTTGCGGCTTACAGGGCTGCGAGGAAAAATCAGCATTAAAATTACCGTACTAAAGGTAACAATGCGCACTATTACCGTAGCAACAGTAATAATGCGCACTATTTAAGTAGTAACGGTAATAGTGCGTGAACTGTGTTGTTTGTGAATTCCCCCTTGATGTAAAGAGTCTGTAAGCAAAGAGTCATAAAACTCCTCTATAGAGATAAGGTTAATCTCTCTGGAATATATTCTCCTTCTGGTTAATTGGCTGATATAGCCATAAATTAGGCTGGTATATATATATATATATATATATATATATATATATATATAGAGGTGTAGCTCCACGTGTCTCACCCAGTAGGTGGCATCTCAGTCCTGGCTCCAACCCCTCCTCCTCTATCTCTCCCTCCCGGAAGATGCTCACATTGTACCGGGAACTCCTCTCTGTCCTAATCTTCAATGCAGGGGTCCCAAAAGTTGCTGTACCAGGACCCAAATTTCCTCTGGTGTTCCTGCTCACTACATTTTTCCTCTCTAACATCTGATTCACTGCGCTCTCTCTCTGATATCTGACTTATCCCTTTCTCCCTCCGACAGCTGACTCACGGGTATTGGTTGGGAGATACGAAAGAAATCAAAGTTATAAATACATTTCTTTTCAATACCATCACAATATCAAATTAATACAAGGATTATATGGGAATAGTGAGATATCGTAGGTGAGATTAGTAGAGTTAAGTATATTTAACACAACATTGGTGACTTAAGCGATATACAAGCTTTTATTAAAGAAATAGATACACAAGTACAAAATAAATAATATTGTTTACTACAACTGAATAACATAACATTCTATTGGGAAAAAATTGTGTCCCAAAAAACTATTTTTCTATCACAAGTCAAAGTTGTTGTTTTTTTAAGTCAGCATATTTATTCAGGAAATCATTATATTTGGGGTTTGGTGTAACTACTAATTTCACAAAACTTACATATTTTGTTTTACAGCAAGCATATTTATTGAAGAAGAATTAAACTAACATAACAGATTATTTTTTAATAAGGAAAATAAATATTTAAGAGTTTATAACTATTACAATCTAACTGCACAAAGAAAAGATTTGGTTTACAGCTAATTTATTGATAAAAAATATATGTTTGGGTTTCTTATAACTATAATTTATCTGAACAAGGAAAATATTTGGTCTAAAAACATCCACAATGAATACTGGATTTTATGCTCTTTTATTTTTAATCCCTATAAACTATAAGAGAAATGAAAACACAACCTCTCCTATGAATGTAGGAGTTGAATAAAAAGGTTAATAAAGGGTTTGAAGGAGTTTTTATTTTAAATATAACACTGAAATTCAGGGGGGGGGGGGGTGTATTTGTCCCCCTTTAGTACAGTTGTGGTACTACATGTTTCAGCATGTGTTGGCTAAAAGAGTGTGTTAGCACTTGGAGTTCCACAAGCTACAGCTGGATCAAGCACTCAGTGGCTGCCAAGCCTTACTGGGGTTTATAATCCCACAATAATACCTCATCTATGTAGAGCTATTCTTGTCCCTAGAGTCAGGGATTACCTATTTTGGATGCTATCAAAACTCATATCCATTCTCTCATCATCTCCCGTCTGGACTATTGCAACCTCCTGCTATCTGGCATTCCTGACACCCATATATCCACACTTCAATCCATCTTAACTGCTGCTGCAAGACTGATCTTCCTCTCTAACCGCTCCACATCTGGTGCACTACTTTGTAAATCCCTACACTGACTCCTTGTATCCTCCAGAATCAAATTCAAATGACTTACCCTTACCTACAAAGCCCTCAACAACCACACCCCTGCATACATCTCAATATCATATCAAAATACTCTCCGTCCCGCCCTTTTAGATCTACCTCTGACCTGCGCTTTGTCTCGTCTCTGGTAACCACCTCTCACTCTCGCCTACAAGACTTCTCCCGTGCTGCTCCCCACTTATGGAATTCCCTCCCACTCTCAATCAGACTTTCCCACAGCCTTCAAATCTTTAGATGCTCTGTAAAAAACCCATCTCTTTTAGACGTGACCTTACCCTCGATAATACTATTCACACTAATGCACCCTCACAACTATCCCAATCTCCACTCTGAGCCACACTCGCTTCACTTGTTTTAGCTGTGCCCTCTTCCCTTTAGAATGTAAGCTCTCTAATGAGCAGGGTCCTTCATACCCTTTGTGTTCATGTCTCCATTTATTTTGTTTGCCTTGTCTGTTCTTGTTTTACGTATGTCCTGTTTTATGTATGTCCTTGTCTTCCCTGCTGTACGGCGCTGCAGAGCACTGTGGCGCCTTTCAAATCTACGATAATACTAATGATACTAATAATAATAATAATAATAATAAAGCTTGGTTTAGCCTCGTATATGGCTCAGCGTTGGAACATGTGGACTGCTTGTATTACAGGTGTCAATTTTGTGTTTGTGGTTTTTTATTACTTTGTTTATATTGTACCTGGAAATACACTTTTCCGAGTGCAACATGCAAAACGGATCCTACTAAAAGTGAAGGGTCGAGATCCAATATTCAAAATGCAAGCCCTTTTAGGGAAATGGCCGTGCACCCATCCGCTCACCATATGTAGGAATGCAGACTTTGCACCAGACTTTTACGGGCGCAGAATTTATACTTCACAAGTAACCCAAAACACAGACACAAAGAGCATGGTTAAAGTGCGTGCCCACTCCATTACTGTTCTCCACTTACACAGGAATGCATCTCATCAAACACAGGTCACCCCTAGAGTCAGCTACATGTGGATGAAAACTGTTGCAAGTTATGCGCATGCACTCTGCAATGAATTTCACTGTACAAATAATCTCTAAATAAATCCTTTAGTGCATATTTTGCTGAAATTGTGATTATCCATCTACTATGACAAGATACACACAAGGAACTAACCTTTCTTAGTGGCACTTGCTTGCTTATTGCTGATAAAACTGATAGGAGTCTGGCTAAATGCTGGATTAATTAAAACCACTTATTGACTGTTCTGACTATATAAAATACAGAGCAAGTGTGCTCCTATAGACTAACACATTAGGTGTCCGCTTTCACGCCAATAAACACATTGGGTCAGGTTTGATTCAACTGTGGTCTATGGCGGGCACCCCACCGTTGTATATGCTCTGTGCAACAGTCACAGTCAGTAATTTAACACTTTGACACTATCCCATATAAGCAGTTTGTATGTCATTTTGGGGGAGCCTGTATTCAATTATATTCTGAGCATGGCAATCCCATCTGTGTATTGTGAAATATGTAGCCCAAAAACATATAGCCATTCAAAAATATTAGTTACTTATTTTTTAAATAGATAAATTTGAACTTTCTGTCGACTTTAGTGTCACTTACACCACAAACCAATTTGGGCCAGCCTGGATTCAATTTGTTTGGGTCTGTAAATTTTAATATGAATTTATTATTAAGCAGCGCGGTGGCTCAGTGGTTAACACTTCTGACTCACAGTGCTGGGTTCGTGAGTTTGATTCCCGACCATGACCTTATTTGTGTGGAGTTTGTATATTCTCCCCATGTTTGTGTGGGTTTCCCCCGGGGTGCTCTGCATTCCTCCCACAATCCAAAAACATACTAGTAGGTTAATTGGCTGCTATCATATTGACCCTAGTCTGTGTGTTTGTATGTATATGTAAGGAATTTTAGACTGTAAGCTCCAATGGGGCAGGGAGTTCTCTGCACAGCGCTGTGGAATTAGTGGCGCTATATTAATAGCTGATGATGATGTTATACACAAAAAAAGCTAATGATATTGTTATGTCTCGACAAAATCTGTGCTTACACATTTTTGCTATTTGTTCGCAAGTCGTACCAAAAGAAAGTTATGGCCCAGTTGACAGACTCTTGGCAGTGGTGTAGATACTCCGGTTCCAAGTATAGCGCAGCGGTTTGAGAACATTCTGTCTGGTGTGTTGTGTATTTTGAATTGCACAATTTTCAAGGAACTTATAAATCCTGCTTCTCACCAAAATCTACATATTGTAATTACAGTGTATTTAGAGTCATAGCTTTTTTAAAACTAAACCAATAATTAGTTTGTGTGACTTTCAGCAGAAAACAGTAAACAGATTGAGCAATGTTAAAGACAAGTGTTGTGTAAACATTCAAATTCTTTTTTAATTAATATAGTACAAAATTTTATCATTGTAAATTCAGTTTAAAAGCAAACAATTATCCTGATCATTATTTTTATCCCTCCTGTTAATCAGCTTAATGGACCATGATTTATCTTTTTTTTAATGATGTGCTTCCATTTAATGATTTTTTCTCTGGTAGTTTCTTGGCAATAAGAAGATGGCATTTAGTAAGCCTGATTTTCCATTCCCTCCATTATTGTTTATACAATAACAGCGACCCCACACACAAAACTCTGCAGTATCTAGGCACAGTATACTAGAATTAAATTCAATAAATAGTAAAAATGATAGAAGAACAGCAATCCCATAAACTATACAAGTACAGTGACCCCAGTGACATTTCTTGCAATGAATATAGAATATAGAGTCTTTTTTCTGGTGGCTAGTGCACAATACAGAAGTCATGCTTTGGTTGCTAGTCCACTGAACTCTGGACAGGGTTCATTGTAGAAGAGAATTGTGAATAGGCTGGTGGCACCCCAGGACCTAACAGGAGCACTATACTGGTTGAGCTCTATATCTCCCACCAAATCTGGAGTGGAAGATGTGAAAGTTGGATTCGTGAACACCATGCTTCTATAAATAGGGGAGACAGCTGCTTCCTCTGCCTCTGTGTCATCCCTGCTTTAATCAAGGACAGGTGACCAACTATCAATGGCATTGGGACCCATGTTTTGGGCCCAGAACAAAACAATGAGAGACTGTTTTGATACACTACTCTTTTAAATGTCAATTATTCATCAGAGACATTGCAATAATAAGCTCTGATGGCAATTCTTACGCGCTGTATTATTTTTCTAGTGACTACTGAAGGTCATAGCAGCAGATTCAGACATTGAAAAAAATGATGCAAGAAGTACAGGAGCATGCAAGAGACACATACTTTTATCATCATTCACGCAATCCCCATCGGACACTTTGCTTAACAATTGCAATTCCATTTGTGCATTGCAGGGAAAGTCCTGACTGATGAAATATATTTTAGGAACTAGGTTGCAAAAATCACTGACCACAAAAGTAATTTAGCTTTTTGCATTTAATTAAAAACAATTATTATTATTATTATTATTATTATTATTATAACTGTTATTGTAGATTTGTAAGGCGTCACAGTGCTACGCAGTGCCGCAAAGTAGGGAAAACAGCACATATATAAAAAAAGGACATACTTAAAACAAAGACATACAAGGCAGACAAAATAAATGCAGACATGAAAACAATTCTATGTGGAAGAGGGCACAGCTGAAGTGAGTGTGGCTTAGAGCAGAGATTGGGACAGCTGCGAGGGTGTATTAGTGTGCACAGTATCATCAGGGATAAGGTAAGCGTTAAAAAAGAGATGGGTTTTTAAAGAACATCTAAAGATTTGAAGGCTATGGGAAAGCCTGATTGGGCGTGGTAGAGAATTCCTTAATTGGGGAGCAGCACGGGAGAAATCTTTTATCTTGTAGGCGCGAGTGAGAGGTGGTTACCAGAGACGAGACACGGCGCAGGTCAGAGGTAGATCTAAGAGGGTGTGGGAGGTGTATTTTGATATGAGAGTTGAGATGTATGCAGGGGTAGTGTTGTTGAGGGCTTGTTAGGTAAGGGTGAGTAATTTGAATTGGGTTCTGGAGGACACAGGGAGCCAGTGTAGGGATTTGCAAAGTGATGCAGCAGTTGTGGAGTGGTGGGAAAGAAAGATCAGTCTTGCAGCAGCATTTCGGATGGATTGAAGTGTGGATATATGAGTGTCAAGAACAGGGCTGGCACCAGAATATGCAGGGCCCAGTACAAACATAACAGGCAGTGCCCCCCTCCTTCATTTTCTCATCCCACTTTCATTTTTAAATTGTTCTCTATCAAACATTTTGCCTTCTCTACAGTCAACCCCCATCCCGGTTCCATTTCACACCTACAGTAGTTTATTTGCGTTTCAGCATCTTCTTGCTGTCTCCTTTCGGCTCCTCTCTGTTGACATCACTGTGACATTATTAATTACATGATGTCAGCAAGGCTGCAAGGAGCCTCTCTGCCTTGTCACAGCTCTCTGTCTGGGAGCCAGGCACCTGGGGGGCTGGAAGTGGAGCAAATGGCGGCAGCTGTGGGCCCAGACATATTGGGAGTGAAGGCAGACATGCTGGCTGCTAGGGGACCCGATGCCAGCCTCCTTAAATACACACAGAGGTCTGTCCCCACACCACCTCTCACTTCTCAGGAGCAGCTGTTGCCTAGAAATGGTGACCGCTACCTCCCTTAATTCACTGCGGAGACCCCAGCCCTTATAAATTTGTTTGGGCCAGGGGCTAGTGGGGCCCCACTCTCCTGTTGGACCCCATACTGCTGTACTCCCTGTACCCCCCTGATGGCATCCCTGGTCGGGAATGCCAGATAACATGAGGTCGCAGTAGTCGGGAGACGATGAGAGAATGGATAAGAGTTTTGGTAGCATGTTGGTTAAGAAAAGGGCGTATTCTGGCAATGATTTTAAGGTGGAGTCAACAGGACTGGGCGAGAGTCTGGATTTGAGTAATATAGTAGAGGGCGGAGTCAAGTGTGACACTAAGACAGCGTGTTTGCTAGACTGAGGAAATTGTGGTGTTATTAACAGTGAGGGAGATCTGAGGGCAGGTGGTGATTCTGGCAGGAGGGAAGATAATAAGCTCTGTTTTGGATATGTTGAACTTTATGTAGGATTTTGACATCCATGTGGAGATAGCTGAAAGACAGTTGTTTACACGATATAGTACAGAAGGGGAGAAGTCTGGGGAAGAGATATAGATTTTGGTGTTATCAGCGTAGAGGTGGTACTGGAGGCCAAATGAGCGAATTAGTGCCCCAAGAGAAGAGGTGTACAATGAAAGAAGTAAAGGGCCAAGAACAGAGCCTTATGGGACACCAACAGATAGTGGGAGTGGAGAGGAAGATGTGCCAGAGGTAGAAATACTAAAGGAGCGGTTTGATAGGTAGGAAGTGAACCAAGTAAGGACTGTGTCACGAAGGTCAATGGAGTGAAGGGTATGTAGGAGAAGGGTGAGTACTTTGAATTGGATTGTGGAGGATACAGGGAGCTAGTGTAGGGATTTGCAAAGCGGTGCAGCAGATGTGGAGCTGTGAGAGAGGAAGATCTGTCTTGCTGCATCATTTAGGATGGACTAAAGTTGGGATACAAGGGTGTCAGAATGCCAGAATGCAGAAGGTTGCAGTAGCCAAGACAGGAGATGAAGAGAGAATGGAAAAATGTTTTGGAAGCATATTGGGTAAGAAAAGATCGTATTCTGCAAAAAGTTTTTAAGGTGGAGTTGAGAGAGTCTGGATGTGAAGAATAAAGCAGGGGGTGGAATCAAATGTCCAGGTGGAGATAGCAGAAAAACAGTTGATTAAACAAGATAGAAGGGGAGAGGTCAGGGGAAGAGATATATATTTGGATTAATCAGTGTAGAGGTGGTACTGGATGCCAAATGAACAAATTAATTCCTCAAGAGAAGAGGTGTGCAGTAAAAACAATAAAAGGCCAAGAACAGAGCCTTTTGTGACCCCAACAGATAGTGGGAGTGGATGGGAGGATGTGTCAGAGGTAGAAACACTAGAGGAATGGTTTGATATGTAGGAACTGAACCAGGAAAGAACCGTGTCACGAAGGCCAATGAAGTGAAATGTGTGTAGGAGAAGAGGGAGATCAACAGTGTTCAAAGCAGCAGAGTGGTCCAGGAGAATTAGTATAGAGAAATGACCATTAGACTTTGCAGGAGGTAGATTGTTGATCACTTTTGTTAAAGCAGTTTCAGTGGAATGTTGGGGGTGGAAGCCTGATTGCAGAGAGTCAAGAATGGAGTGAGAGGAGAGAAAGTGAGACAGGTGGTTTTACACAAATTGCTCAAGTAGTTTGGAGGCAAAGGGGACAAGAGAAATAGGGCATTAGTTGGAGAGAGAAGCTTGATCGAGAGATGGTTTCTTTAGAATTGGTGAGATGAGCGCATGTTTTAAAGAGGATGGAAATGTGCCAGTGGAGAGAAACGTAGACATGCAGTGGAGGAGAGGGAGCAGAGTAGTTGGAAGGGAATAGGCTTGAGGGGACAGCTTGTAGGGTGAGATGATGAGATGAGGGCAGTGACTTTGTCTTCAGTTACTGGAGAGAATGAATTAAGGATGGATTGGGGATAGGTGAAGGTGAGTAGAGTGAATGACTTGTGTGAAATTTGTCATGAGGAAACATCATGTTGAATGGTGTCGATTTTGTCTGAAGTAGTTGGCAAAATCATGGTAAAAATGTTTTACACACCAATCTATCGCTGGAATGTTATACCTTATGCATTATAAATGTCAATATTAAGTTATGACTGTTCTTCCTATATATATTCATTATTACTATCTTGCTATCTTATATCCTATAGACCTTAGTGTCACCACTATTTAACCTGAAATGGTGCATATGAACTCAATCCATTTTTCTATTTGCATATATCAAAGATCACAATGTCTATTATGCACATCTATACATATGTCAGTGTCATTAATGGTATAATTGTGATATAGTCTTTATAAACAAAGTCCAGTTTCTCAGACAGTTCCAATTCAATTTTGCATTTCTGATGATTGTATATGATGTCAAATGACTCATTCGTATCCATATAGTAGAGTATAGCAACATCATGCGCTGTGAGGGAGGAAGGGAGGGAGATGCAGAAGGGCAGAGACGTGAGCTGAAGGTGGAAAAAAGGCGACGTGGATTAGAAGAATAAGTGGATATTAAAATAAAAAAAATAAATCAAAGTAAATAAAAAAAATTGATTACAAAATATAGAGGACAAGCTCCAGTAGGCCCCATTAAGTAAATGGCCATGAAAAGTCCTGGTACCCTGCACTTGACGCAATATCTACTATTTTTTGGCTAGACACGTCTGAGATGACTACGACTGAACATCTGCATTTAAATACACTTCTGAACACATATGCAGCCATCTTTAAATGAGTCACATTATGTTCCAAACATAACATGAGCAAGCCATGCAAAGTTTTATAGTCATGCAGCCATCAGGATCAATGATCCCAAAGCCTGCTTGGTTTTCTGAGCAGTTTGTTCTCGTTTGGAATGCAGTTTGAGAAAAATTATGAACAAGACATAGGTAGATCAATAATCTACCTATTAATGTTACTTGCTAAATGTGTCCTGGTTAATATAATTTGTAAATTAAAGGGAAGATTGAGAGTCAAGCACTGTGCAAAATGGCCAGCTGAACTGGGTCATGGTGGAAAGTGTACAAGCATCGTTGAATAATTGGAATTACATTGAATTTAATGAATACAATGAATACAATTATTCCTATCTTGCCTTATTCAACCTGTTGCAAAATGTTGTGTTCCTGATCTTTCCACTTATTTTACTATTGAACTAACATGGACTGAGATCATTGAATTATTTAAAATATTTAATTTGGGAGAAGATGCTGCAATAGGAAAATAAGTAGGACGTTTGAGAGTAGAGCATTGATTACCTGACTGAGTAGCTCATGTTAGGCTATGTACACATTAAACTTTTTCATGTGGTTTTGAGGAGCCCTGGCAACCAGCAGCATTTAAAATAATTCCAAAAAACATGAGAAAAAGCAAGTGGAGCTGCATATAGGCAGTGATTTCCTTCTATTGACTTGAACATTTAAAATCATCAGCTGAATTAACTGGTTCATCGTTGTTGACCAGGCTGGGCCTGCTTAATTACCAATGGTGGTAATTAAGCAAACTTCTCTCCGTTATTATATTATGGTGTTATTAGCACACTGACAGTTATTCTGCTGCATTGTTATGTTGCTGCATTGTTATACGTATATACTGCTGCACTGTTATGCTGCTGCACTCTTATGCTGCCATACTGTGACACTGTTGTAGTAAACGATTCAGATCTTGCTGTTGTTAATAAGGTATCTTTTTTTTCTATACTTCTGTGTCACTTGATGTCCAGTATGGAAGTTGGTGCCTCATTCAAAATGGCCTCTCAGGTTAGGTAGGTAATTGTATTTCTTTCTACCTTTACGTTTGCAGGTATCTTTTTACCCGCATAGCTTAGTAGCAGCTATTCCAGTGTTTCTTATTTTATCCTGCCTGCATCTGTTGAAACAGGAAACATAGGCATAAAAGAAAACATAGGGCATTATGCCATGAATGAGAAAAACCTACAATTGCCCTGAAGCGTTGTGAACAGTGCTTTGGAGAAACAGTAAGAAGTGAGTCAGCAGGTCCTTCAGATGTTTTGCTTTGAATCAAGGAGGCAGTGTGTCAATGTATTCAGCAAGCTTCCATCCGTAAAAAATGTGACAAACATGGAGAATTGCATACAGCTCTCAGTGGCCTGGCTAACACATCAAAATCACTAGGCTCTCAATTCGCCCGAGCGTCACATATGTCCAAGCACTCCTGACTTTCAGGACATCTAGCACCACAGTGTAGTATAGAAAAAATGCAGTGTGTACACAAAGAGTTCAGTCTTGGCCTGCACCTTACATTGGGCACAACACTCACCAAAAGTTGACATTGTCCCTACTAGAATCACAACATTTCACATACTGTCCTGCTCTCTCCTACCTGTTCTTCTCACTTTCACCACCTGTGGCTGCATGTTTCTTTAGTTGCGGCTTGTCTGGATCCTGGAATGCTGGGGGCCCTATTTGGGAAAAAATAGCTACATTTAGATAATTCCAAACAACCCATGCGTTAAATCAATACCATCCACGATTAATAATTAGGCCTTCCTCCAGCTCCAATATTACAATAATGTGCCCCTTCATCATCGCCATGCCTTATGATCACACTGCGCCCTCCATGCTGCTTTTGCCCCCTTCACCTGGCTCCCCTTCATCACACTATACTATGCTGCTCCCCCCCTTTTTCAATCCCACTGTGCCATGCCTCCCCCCTTTTTAACCCCACTGTGCCATGCTGCCCCCCATTTTTTAACCCTACTGTGCCATGCCACACCCCCCCATTTTTGTACCCCACTGTGTCATGCAGCCCCCCCCCCCGTTTTTAACCCCACTGTGCCATGCTGCCCCGTTTTTTAACCCCACTGTGCCATGCCTCCCCCCCTTTTTAAACCCACTGTGCCATGCTGCCCGCCATTTTTTAACCCCACTGTGCCATGCTGACCCCTGTTTTTTAACCCCACTGTGCCATGCTGCCCCATTTTTAACCCCTCTGTGCCCCCTCATTTTTTAACCCCTCTGTCATGCTGCCCCCCCACCCCATTTTTTAACCCCTCTGTGTCCCGCCTCGTTTTTTTAACCCCTCTGTCATGCTGCAACCCCCCGTTTTTTAACCCCTCTGTGCACCCCCTCGTTTTTTAACCCCTCTGTCATGCTGCCCACTCGTTTTTAACCCCTCTGTCATGCTGCCCCCTTGTTTTTAACCCCTCTGTGCCCCCCCCTCATTTTTTAACCCCTGTGATGCTGCCCCCCCTCGTTTTCCTCCCTTTACTTACCTTTTCTTCTCTCTTCTTTGTGGTCTTCTCTGCTGCTCTGTACTCCATTGCTCCAGACTGACTGAATGCTGTGCATGACATAATGACGTCACACCCGGCATTCAGACAGTCTGAATGGAGCACAGAGCAGCAGAGAGGAGGGACGCAATGGAGCATCAGCTATTTCACTATTTTCCATTGGGGTTATCCTTATCTCCAAAGATATCTGCAAAAGTATTAGTAGTTCTCGTGGCAGAGTTCAGGTTGCACATTTTTCCATTTTCCATTTTCTGTATAAATTATGACAGGTGTCTGTGGCCTTTGCCTCACAGTTGCAGGAGTTCATCTGTGTATGAGAATAAGAAACAGTTCAGCAGTAGCCTAATTAAAAAACACACCCAATAGTTGTCAGATTTGGCAGAAATCTTGAGATGGAGACCTCCCATTAAAACGTTCATTCCATCAAGGATTTGTTTTGATGACATTAAGGACACTAAGGAATTTGAGCCATTGCATAACGCCACACTGTGCAGCAATTAAAATGGTCTCTCTATTAGCTGTCAGCTTGGCTAGAAGAGTGGATTTTAATAATTTTTGTTTCATTTGTGGACAACTATTTTTTCCCTTCACAAAGTAGTAATGAGACCAATAGGTGAATTTCTCCCTAAAGTAGTAATGTCTTGCCATCACAATCAAGAGATTGTTCTGTCACAATTTTCTCAGAACTTTGTAATGAATAAGAGATAAGTGGCATATATTGAATGTGGTTTGACGCCTCAAAATATTTATAGGGCTGAACCAGTCATAACAAGTGTGTGTTTTTTAAAAGAACACTATATGGACAAAAGTATTCTGACTCTTGACCATTACACCAACAGGGACTGTAATGACATTGTATTCAAATACATTTACTCTAATATGGAGTTGGTCCTCCTTTTGCAACGATAACAGCTTCCACTCTTCTTGGAAGGTTTTCCACAAGATGTTGGAGTGTTTCTGTGGGAATTTGTGCCCATTCATTCTGTAGAACATTTGTGAGGTCAGGCACTGATGTTGGAAGAGAAGGCCTGGCTCACAATCTCCCTTTCAGTTCATCCCAAAGGTGTCAGATGGAGTTGAAGTCAGGGCTCTGTGTGGGCCAGTCAAGTTCTTCCAGTCATGTTGGAATAGAAAATGGCCTTCCCCAAACTGTTGCCACAAAAGTTGGAAGCATAGTATTGTCCAAAATGATTTGGTATGCTGAAGCATCAAGATTGCCCTTCTCTGGAGATAAGGGACCTATTATCCGTCCTCCAGTAAACTTCACAATTGGCATAATGCAGTCAGGCAGGTAACGTTCTCCAGGCATCCGCCAAACACAGACTCGCCCATCTGACTGCCAAACAGTTAAGCGTGATTCGTCACTCCACAGAACACATTTCCACTGCTCCACAGTCCAAGACCAATGCCGACGCTTGGCATTGGTCTTGGTGATGTGAGGCTTGGCCATGGAAACCCATTCCATTAAGCTCCCACCCCACAGTCTTTGTGCTTACATTAATTCCATTGAAAGTTCGGATCTCTTCAGCTATGGGATCAGCAGACCGTTGGCGACTTTTACACACAATGCACCTTAGCAGTCGTTGACCCCTCTCTGTGATTTTACATGGTCTTCCGCTTCATGGCTGAGTTGCTATTGTTCCTAAACGCTTCCACTGTCTAATAATATCACTTACAGTGGACCGTGGAATATCCAGTAGGGATGAAATTTCACCGTCTTATTGCAAAAGAGGCATCCTATCACAGTACCACAGTTGAAGTCACTGAGCTCTTCAGAACAACCTATTTTGTATCACAAATGTTTGCAAATGGAGACTGCATGGCTAGGTGCTTGATATTATACACCTCTGGCAATGGGCCTGATTGAAACACCTCAATTCAAATATTAACAGGTGTGGCCAAATACTTTTGTCCATATAGTGCATGTACATCAACTGCTACAGTTTTCATATTCTCCTAATCGGAATCTTATCTCATCTCATTGTAACTTGTGCTTCGCATCTGTGAAACTTTGTTTTTTTAAAAGTATGTAACAGGGATTTGCTATCTATTGCCACAACTCGTGTTAGGCTGCTGATTAGTGAACCATAGCTTATGACACCATTCTGGCCTGGCTATCATCTAGCCTAAGACCAGTAGAATTTTTTTTTTGATCAACAGACCAATTAGCACAGATGTAGCTAGTTGGTATTCTTTCCAACTACATCTTAGCATTTTCTCTAAGTGGAGACATATTGGAGTGAGGACGTGTTGGGGTTTCCACTGCACTTCTTATGTCATATTGCTGGACATTGTAACTTGGTAATTGTTTTTTTGTTCTCTCTCATTATTTCCCTGCTTCACTCTCATCATCCAGCTGCTCAACTGATGCTCTCTCTCTCTAACTCCTACCCCTTTTACTTGTTACTTCTGCTTTCCACAAACTCTCTCACCTCTACTTTCACACCACTTCACTGCTGCCCCTGTCTCTTCCCTGCTCTCCTGCCACTAATTCTACCTCCCACACTATTTTCCCATTGTCTGTGTATTTACTAATCTTAATTCTACCGTTATTGTACTACATTGTCTTGCCTATGTACTGCTCTACCATATCATTGCTGTGTCAAAGTATTGCCTTGCTGTTGATTCACCACTTTGATTTCATTGCCACTGTTATATCTCCCTTTGTCTTCATCTGGGCTTCTACACTACCTAGGCCCAGTCACCATCATGGCCCCTGGACCAAACTGGACATTGCCCAAATAGGCCTCTGCACCATATAGACTCTCTAGAACTCTCTATCACCTAGGCCACCTATGGTCTTAATACTTGTACACCTCTGCATCTTAGTGAACCCCACAATGCCTATTGTTCCCATTTTCTGCTTATCCCCTCCCTTTAGAATGTAAGCTCGCACAGGCAGGGTCCTCTACCCTATGTCTCATGTCTGTGCTCTGTGTCTCATGTCTGCCAATTCTCCATCCTCCTCTGGCCCTCTCTAGCCCTGTTAGGTCTTTTGCTGAATTGTTTTTGTTTGTCATGTGATTTGTTCTGTTAATTACATTCATGCATTTATTTTTCTGCTTATCTGTACCCATTGTTCTTTTCTGTATGTACTCTTACAATTTTCTTGTATGTTCCAACCCCTTACGTACTGTGCTGTGAAAGCCTTGTGGCATCTTATAAATAAAATATTATAATAATAAAAGATAATAATATTTCCACAAGGGTGGTAAATAGGCCATGCAGCTTCTGCTGCAACAATCAGTACATAGATAGTACAAACAATCCAAAGAACATTCTTTTTAATGGGAAAGAAACTTCAAAAGGTTTAAAGGCACATTCTGTAAGGATCATAGCTATATCCTACAGGTTCTATCTTCAGCACATACTTATCTAAAACATTATCACATGGATATTTAGGCAAATGATGGGCCCAGTCTGAACACAGTGTCCTGCAATCATTAATAGCGATAGCCAAAAAATAAACATATTATGAAGTATTGACTTATGTTTTATTAGCTTATTAGTAGCACGAGAAGGGAAAATTGTTATCATACTTATCTCAATTTCTTTTCCTGGTGTACCTACAGGTTTAATTACTCCCCACTCCCCTTCAAGGAAATCAACTAAATTATGAGACTAAGGATATGGCGAAGGGGTGTGTCTTTTATTTAATTAGATGTGGTTCTTCTGTCCTATCAGGGTAAAATGGAGAAGGTATTGCTTTGTGTGTAGTTCAATTTGGTGTAGAAATTATTGCTCCGAGAATGGTCAGGTATTGCTCTGTTCATTTGAGAACAAGGAAATAACTGTGTATGTGGCTAGCATAAAAGCTGGAAAGCAACAGTCTGCCTAACTCTGAATTATAGTGTAGGTTTTTATCACTTCCATTATCTTATCTAGAAATAGTTATCTGCACAAACAAAGACTGATAGCATACATACAACAGGAAATGATCAATTAGAGATTTAAAGCAGATCAAAATACATATCAATAGACTGAAGCATAGGTTTTCTGATGTATGAGTTACACATAGATTTCATACATCATTAGAACACAGGTTTCTTGCTAAACCACTGTACATTGGTTAGACCATATATTTTGATGGCTGATAGCTGCAGAGTGGCTGGTTTTGAGTTACCATTCTCTACCAGTGGACTACATTTGCAGATCCATGGGTCTTCAAGTCAGGACAGCCAGGTGACTGTAAGGCCTTAAGCTAGTGGGGTAAGGGATAGATGATGTGATAAACCTGCCTGGCATTTATTTACTGTTTGTATATAGTTTGTATATAATATTCTAGTGATTGCTTTTATTACAATAAATGTATTGTTTTACTTTCTAACTGCATTTGCCTGAGTGACTATAGGAACCTTAGACGGTACAAGGTAGGCTTCCCTGGCATAGTAATGCACCCCTGGGTGGCCAGTTAGTTTGAAATGGGTAGAATTGGGCCAGAAAACCCGGTTTGTTCACAAGTCCAGATGTATTTCAATATCTCCTGGTTATCTCTAGTGGTTGGTAGACCAACATGTGGAAATTGTGGCCAATGTGGTCTAAATAGAAGAAATCGGCCAACAAAATAACCAGATGTGTGGTCACCTTTAGGGAAAACTGTTGTCACTTTAGGTACTAAAGGTTTAACTATTATTGATTAGACTCCTCTGTTCTTATTTTTTTCAGATGGTGGTAATGAGATGCTTTAGGTATTGTTGTGGCTGGGAAGGACTGAAGACCTGCTTAGGAGTAGTGTAAGGTAAGTGACCATCTCATAGAGTGGCTAATTGCCACTCTGTCAGGCAAGTTGTCAGGAGGGACTGTGTAATTTCAGTGTAGTGTAGAGACTAGGGTGTGCAGCCAGACAATGACAGTTCCTCAGGAGGCCTTGGATGGAAGATCCAATCACTGTGTAGTGGTATACTGTGATCCTGCTACCACATGGAAGCCAGAAATAAAGTTGCCATAACTGGATGAAATCAAATAGGATCAGATCAAATTATCATTTAACTGATTACAAATGGGAAGATGCAAAGCCTGATAGCACAGCATAAATCAAACAGCTAAAAAAACTGTTGATTTTATATCCTAGGTCAACATCTAGGTCCCACAGCAATAGGAATATTTATTTTAAATTATTTTTTGGAATACATGGTGCAGTTACCACATCTGAGCAGCACATCTAAGGAGTTTTAATAGCAGCTCAGGCCTGAGTAGAAGCACATGAAAAACATATAATGAAATGTACAAAAACACATATAAAAATGTACTTGATGTTAAAGCACTGTCTTCTGTATCCCTGCAAAAATAGACACAACATAGGTGTGGACATGCCTTGGGAGTCAGGATGTAACACAATTCTGAAGCAATTCAATAGGCACACTAGGATATTTGTGATTGTGTGAGTATATCATTTTATAAGTACAAAATCAATTTTGTGTGATATTAATGAATGCTGCTCCACATGCTGCATTAGTTTGGAACGCATACTTGAAATTGCTGGACCTGTGGATTGATCCAATGCACATCCCTGGCACAATCCCCTTGACAATACCTCCCTATTAATTAATATCTAACACACACATGGCACCATGCTTGTCCACAAACATTTATTCTCAATATATGTATAAGCATTACATTCTGATGTTAGAACATGATGGTTATACACTAAAGATGTAGAAAAAAAGTTCTGAAGCATAAAAGCGACCCTATTGAGATTCCACAAATTCACCTAAGAAATATGTGAAAAGAATATTCAAGTAGGAGTATAGGCGCTGATTTATTCTGAGGCAATTCAATAGGCACACTAGGATATGTGTGTGAGTATATAATATATATATATATATTTTGCCTACTCTCCTAGAACGTCTGGGTTACTCTCAAACTGGAGACAAAGCTCCAAGACTCCAGAGAATGCCAATACTTCTCCCTCAAAGATACTTACCTGCCTGTAAGGTGGGCAGGGATGTGCTGTGATTATGTAAATTGCACAATCAAGTACCGCCCACCTCATCAATGAGTGGCAAAGGTGTGATGAAACAATTAGCATCGTCATACATGTTGCATTGCCAAGTATCACCCACCTCATATTTTCCTTAGAAATTCTCTTTGCATCTCTTGGACGGAAGGTATGGAAAGAAGGTAAGTATTATATATAAGCACAGTCATACCTCATTATATTTTATTTCATAGCCTAGATATTATTATGTAACTGTGTACCTGACCTTTTCTAATGTTAGAAGATGACAAGTGTAAATTACAGAGTTCAGATTGTGGTCATGTTTAAAGAGAAATTCCCCAGATATTCTTCTTTCAGTATTACAAATTATTCAATAGAAGAATGCCTTAAAAATAGTATTTTATGTCAGACTAATTGTCAGGCTAATTCGTTATTTCAAGGCAAATGGCTGCAAAGTTAAGACAAGAATGTTAAATCACTAAAGTCTTAAGAAAGACCAAAAAAAACATTAACCTTGTGTCTACAGTTTCAGGGAGGGTGGTCATCTTAACTAGTATTTCCACTCGTTTTAGTGTAAATAGAATAAAATATAGTGTTTTATTTTAATCAACCTTCAAAAAAATTAAACCTCTCCTAGTGTTCTACAATATTGTACATTGCAATGTTCCATTTTCTGGATGCAGCTCTTAAGGAAAATACATTCCTCCTAATAATTTCTTAAGAGGCCTTTTTTCCCATCAGTGCCCTTTATAGTTTTTGGCAAATATAGAATCAAATGAATTTCTTGAAGATACATAATGAAAACAAATATATATTCCTAGACCTTTTCCTTATGGGGTGCTGTTTCTTAATCAATCATTTTGACTACATAATTAAACACAAATCTGTGCTTAAAACTAATCTTTGTTACAAATTAATTTTTCTAAGGCTACTCCAAATACAGAAATCACGCTTTTCCTGTTATAAAAAAAACTGTAAAATGTAAAATCTACTCTAGATTGCCCAAATTATTTTGTTTGATTCAAAATAGATTGTGCATCATGAAATAGATTTTATGACAATTTTTAAGTACAAAATCAATTCCACATAAGTTTGGAACACATACTTGAAATTACAGGACCTGTCGATTGATCCCATGCTCACATCCCAGTCACAATCCCCCCTTGACAAGTTCTGAAGCATAAAAGTGCCCCTATTAGTCTGCCGCCTCAATTTCTACTTAATGAGGTTCCACCAATACACCCAAGAAATACGGGAAAAGAATATTCCAGTAGGAGCATGGGCGCTGACTTAAACACACACTGGAGGTGTTGATGAACGTCAAAATAAAATCATAAATAACACATGTCCATTGATTAGTCTCTAATTCTTCCAGAGAGATACATTTATTTTCTTTATTTTAATCCTCTTTGTTTCCCAGTGGATGATATAATAATAAAGAGAAACGTTATATAGTGTAGTATATAACTGAATATTTATATAACACCTCCACTTCATGTTGAATTGAAAGTGTGGGATAGTCAAACTAAAGTATTCAGATCATATAGTAGTATTTTTAAAAGTGAAGTTCACCATGACTTCCTGTTGGCCACATTCCTGACTCCAATATTGTTGTGACCTAAACAGAAGCTGGAAGGACAGCGGTAGTGGCTTCAAACTGGTTCCTCTCAGAGCAGCAACAAAGGTAAGAGGAGAACTTCTGCTAAACTGTCAGATTCTGTGCGTCATTGTAATTCAGTGAGTGTCTATTTGTTTGGCCTATTATCTAACACAAACAATTGGGCCCCCATGCTTCTGGGAGAATGATGTTGTTAGTGCAGCAGTAATTTTACTGCTGTGCTACTTGGTTATAGCCAGCGCCAGTGGTGGATCTACCATTGGTGCAGTGCACTGGGGCCCATGGAGATAATGGGTAATTAGTGATCTGTGGGCCCCTGTTCCCTCCTCCCCACTCCTCTGCACCAGAGCTTGCTCGTTCCACTTCAGACCAGCGTTGGCATAACTTTTACAGTAAAATAAAAATAATTTTCTCTACACAATACAGCCTCTAGTGGCATGCCACCCATACACAGACTCCCTCTGACAGCCTGCTGCCCACAGTACTATAGGATCTGCCTGGTGGTTCTGGACATACACCTGGCTGGCACTAGATACGCCCACTGCTGGAGCTAGATACGTCTTTTTAAGCGAAGCAGAACAAGCACCATATGGAAACGTGCTGCTCTAAGTGTTACTTCCATGAAATTCATTTTAAAAAATAAAGAAATATTATAAAAATAATAATAATAACTACCATGTACTGACACTGTTAAAAACATTTAGTTCTAGTGGTTTTGCTCTATGTTATAATTACAGTTTGCTTACTACAATCACAAATATAGTAATACACAAACACTACAGAAGCTGGAATTGTATCATAGTATCTTTATATTGTGGTATATACACATTTTTTCTGCACATTTCTATACATGTAAATACTGCTTTGACAAAACAGTTCAACCAGAAACACCTGTAAGAAAAGGGTAAGTTCATGTTTATACAGACATGCCAAGCTGATGGAGGAGACCAATGTTCCCTAGAGAGTTCCAAAATAAATGAGACGGTTTTCTTTGCTTCTCTCCTCTTTGCCCCCATTACTCTTCTCTGTGACCTGCACTTGACCCTTTAGCTTTGCTCTGTAAAGACTTCTCTCCATCCAGTTATTGCCAAGACTGCTTTTTCTGTGCTGAGATTCAAATACTTCTCAACAGGGCCGGACTGGCCATCTGGCACTTCTGGCAAATGCCAGAAGGGCCGATGGTCGGATGGGTTGGTTCGAGCTGTCAGTGCGCGTGGCACATGTGATCAGTACAGGTCCTGGAAGGCAGCTGACGAAGAGCAGGCAGGACTCGGAGACAGAAGCTGAGAAGGTAAGTAAACAGGGGGAGGGGGTGGACAAGAGAAAAGGTGGCAGACAAAAAACGGGGGCGGAAAAGAGAAAAAGTGGCACACAATATCAGGGGGGGGGGGTGAAAAGAAAAGGTGCCACACAAAAAATTGGGGGTAAGGTGCCACACAAAAAATGGGATAATATGATTTGGGCCACTACTGTGTGGCATAATTTCAACCAGGGGCACTATTGTGGCTTAATATGATTTAGGGGCACTATTGTGGCATAATGTCAACTGGGGGCATTATTGTGGCATAAGATGATTTAGGAGCACTACTGTGTAGTATAATATGATTTTGGGGCACTGCTGTGTGGCATAATATCAATTGGGGGCATGTACTCAGGCATGAGGGAAAGTGGAGAATGTTAATATAATGTGGGAGGTAGGCTATTAATTTAATGGTGGAGTTTAGGTGGGGGCTAATTATTTAATTTGTGCTATTTTACTTGTGGGGTGATGTGGGTTAATTTTATATTAGGGCCCAGCAATTTAAGATAGGGTGATTGGACCTTTAATTTAATGCTGGGGTGGTTTGGGGGCTATGAATTGAAAGTGGGGATGTTTGGGGAAAAAATGTGAATATGAATTATTTAATGGCAGTGATGGTTGCGGGAAATAGGTATAGTTATTAAACGTAAATGCTATTTCATTTATTGCTGGGGTTGTTTGGAGGGAGGGAAATAGGTCTATTTATCAGCAGCAGCAGCTATTAATATTAAATGTGAATACTAGTATTTTAATGTTGGGGCTGGAGGGAGACCTAATTATAAAACATGGGTTGTATTGATTAAACACCAGGGCTGGTTGGAGTTTTCTAAATTACATTTACCCATTTTTTTTCCAAATAGGGCCTCCAACATTCCAGTATCCAGACAAGCAGCAACTGAGCTATAGACACCAGGAGCCACAGGTGGCAAAATTAACAAGACAGGTAGGAGAGCAGGACAGGGCCATCTTAACAACATTATGGGCCCCCAGGCAAAGCAGTGCACCGGGGCCCCTAGATATAGATATAGATGTATACAGATACAGATATAGATATAGATATATAGAGATAGAGATAGATAGATGTACTTGCTCAGTGACCCTTGAAGGTTTTTTTGCAGGTTTTTTTCTTTTGCAGGATTATTTATTCTCATTAAGAGCCATGCCTATGGGGCCCCCTTGCCCGTGGAGCCCCCGGGCAGCTGCCCATCATGCCCAATGGAAAAGATGGCCCTGGAGCAGGACAGCCTGCCAACTGTCCTGAATCTGGTGGGGAAGTCCAGAATTTTGGTGACTGTCTCGTTTAGTGAGATTTGGTCCGACTACAAGGACAGTTGGGAGGTATGTCCCACTTCACACTGTACTGCTTGTGAAGGCATAGCTGCGTGCAACTAACAGTATTGTACACAGTATTGCCTGTGTATTTGTCTAACATTTGTCTAAAATGATAGCCATGTTACATAATAGGGGCTCCCTAACTTAAATACTCCAGGCCCCCCAAGCGTTAATCCAGCTCTGATTACCAGGAGGGAGCGGATAGCTGCTCCAAGTCTCTGGATAGGACAAAGCCTGCAGAGCAAGCCGAGGAGCTCTAAGTCTCACAAGATTTGGTAATCTCGTGAGACTAAGAGCTTCCCTGCTCACTCTACAGGAAGTTCCCACCCTTATGGATGTCAACAGCACCAGAAGCATAGATAAGTACAGTGGGCTGGGGGTGTCATAATGTGCCTCGGGGGATGGCGTGATAAATGTAATTTTTTATTTTAATGTATGTATCATTGTCCCATGTTGGCCACACCCACAACACAATGTGGTCACGTCTTTTTCGGTGCCGCCGCGCAGGCCCACCTCGGTTTCTTTCCTGCTGGAACTGAGGTGGGCCTGTGGACTTTAAATGCCAGAGCTGATTTTTAGTCCCAGTCCGGCCCTGATTACTACTTTATTGTAAGTGCAATTTTGAGGTTTATAAATACACTTTTGCAGAACATTACTATGTTTTTAGGTGTCAGAACACACAGTACATAGCAGCTTGCTCCATATGGGGCTGCGTAGCCGCAGACCGGTCAGAGTGTTCATGTTGACTCCTGTCCATGATGGCTGGGTGCATGTGTGTCATTTACCTGGGGAAGAGATGACACCAGAATGCCCTATAGGATGAAGGCAAGCCAGGAGAGGCAGTGTGATGCTCTGGGCAATGTTTTGCTGGGAAACCTTGGGCCCTGAGTTAGGGCCCCATGGGTTCTTAATCTGTCAGGTGTAATTGTGGTGCTTCCCCTGCTTACATTTTGCAGTGGAATATTCCATTTATATGTACAGTGAGCAGGGCTTAAGTTGCAATGATTGAATGGGCAGAAATATCACCAGGGACTGAGGAGGAAAGTTACAAGTAAACAGATTGGTTTCTGAGCTACATATCATCATCACCATGTATTTATATAGTGCCACTAATTCCACAGAAATGTACAGAGAACTCACTCGTATCAGTCCCTGCCCCATTGGGGCTTACAGTCTAAACTCCCTAACACACACACACAAACACTGCTCTATACAATATATGATAGTTTATTTTACAGGATTTGAATGATCCATAACTCCCATCTGTCCCGATTTTGAGGGACATCCTGATTTGCAGGTGTGAGGATACCACCCTTAGCTGCGATGGCAGTTACCCTCTGTGGGATTCAACTCACTCGGGTAGACCAGAATATATCCAAAATAAGACTTTATTATGACAGCACAACACCACAAGACGTTCACAAGTTACAGGGTAATTGGTAGCATGTATTCTCCAGCAGCCTCTTGCAGTCAGCACTCCAAAGTAATAATCTCTTTCTCTTTAAGGGTGTTATCCTCCCGCAATATTACCACTACCGATTAGCAAAACAGTTAGGGTGTCCCCCGGCCTGGGATACTGGCTCACACCACCCCTGTCCTGGTAGGGTTTCCTCCAGTGGCACCACAACGCCTGGCCCAGAGTCCTTTTCACTGATATCTTGTACACCAGTATCCTCCAAACTAGAATAGCTCCCCTGGCATTCTCCTCTCCCTATATTATTTTCTGTATACACAGGAAGTTGGGTCAAATGTCTCAAACCTCCTCTTTACAGAAGGGGTCTCCTAGTCAACAATTTAGCTGCTAGACATACTGTCCCTGTTATCTTGATTATACAACAGAATGGCTTGACTCAATTAGCTGTTTTGGCTAGATACACTACACATGGGGTTACAATAGTACATCAAGGAATGACACTGCCTGCTTACATGGAACAATAGGACTTTTGACACATTATATCAGCAGTATTACATAATATAAGTCTGTGATACCTTTTGCTACAATTACATTTATATTGATACATTTCCCCATGCTATTTCAATCAATATATTACTGTGGAGGCACATTGCATATCATTTAGAAGTTCTAACCTCATTACCTCTCAGGTTACCTATTGACCTAGCTAAATAACATGGGCTGCCCACTAGTTAACTCAGACATTGTTCTGATTACAAACCAAATCTCAGCTGCCCCTCATAATAATGACATTGGAGACAAATGGTAATTACATTCGCTAACACAAGCAAAATGACTGCTGCTGTTCTGTTATTTTCACACAGTATGGCAATATTCTTTATATTTATACTACATACATACAATATCGCAGGTAATAGCAAGGGCAAAATGTACCTAATAACATGAAATAATAATACACATAATACACCGATGCTCTCGTGTATATACTTAGACTGGGCCAAGGATTAAAAAGTACATTAAACCGTAAGAAACGGGGGATGAATACAAAGTTCTCAGGCTGCAAAAGAAATAGGGCTTAATGCAAAAGTGGGTGGAGTTTACACAAATGTATTCATTTGTGGAGATAGTTTGGGTCGAACGTGGGCGGTGCTTATTTTGTTCTGATTTTTCCTGTTTCTAAATGTTGGGAGGCATTATGTACTCACTTTATTTCTTTTATTTCTAACACTTTCTCTTAATAGAATGCACACAGACATTATAGGTATTTTGCTGTGTAGTATAAAGCTGCTTTTTGCTGTCTACTAAGAAAGTGGTTTATTATAAATGTGGAAGCTTAATTAGAGTCTTACCCTTTTACTGTCCCAGAAGAAAATAGTTATTATGATTTGAGGCCAAGAATGCCACGTACGCGAGGTGACTTTCTGGGGGGTCTTGAAATTAAATTCTCTTCAGGATTAATCTCTGGTGTTCCCTGCCTCTCTGAGCAGTAAGTGAGGGGCAGAGAGGTGGGCAGTGGTGGAAGTGGAGGCAGCTGGAGACTCAGTGTGGGGAGTGAGGGCAGCGGAGCAAGGGTATCCCTACCTAGAAACCTTTGTAAAGGGAAGCAATTAAAAAAATTACTATTGTGCCCCAAAAGTCATTCTTTACAGGGTAGCAAGGAAGTTCGTCAGCCGCGCATCATATCATAACACTGCTCTTTGATAGAAAAAGTTCCTTACTTGTATGAATGTTTCCTTGTTAACATAACAGGCCTCCCTGGCGCCCACCCTCTACATTGGCGCACAGCCCACTGTAAGCAGTGGTGTGAGATCAGTCTGGCAGTGAATCATCATGAAGGAGTTTCACTCCAGTTCACTGTAAGACTGTCCCTGTACTACTGTGCAGCTTAGTCTCTTGAGAGAGACTAAGGGGCTATTTATCAATAGAACCCTGAAAATTGACTGCTTTTTATTGCTACTTATTACAGCCATAGTAAGTCAGTTATCTCCGCAATTTAATAAAAAAACAGCATACGGTCATAGCCTACGAGAGACTTGTAAGACCAATACTGGGATAGTGACTGACAATGATGCATCCAGCCAGCCAGTAATGGACACTGTGAAAGGATAAGACCTTGGGGATCATTGATAACGTCAGTTCCCACTGAAGATTCACTGCTGGCAGGAGAGATGCGCACAGAGTCATTGGGCTGTGAATGATGCATACGTCCTCCTGCAGTCACTGTATGATGAGTATTAGGAAGTAGAGGTGTTGGGGAGTGACTTATACTGGGATTCTTTAACTAAAATGCTTATTTGTCCAGAATTCAGATTCTTGAGCAGCTTCAGTTACAGGATTCGTAAGAACAGATTTTTATAAACCATCTCACAATGCTCTATGAAGAGCCCAATCAGCTTACCATTAGGAAATCCTTTATGCAGCATAAGAGGCTCCAACACTTATATTCTTGGTTGCAGAGGTGAGGCCTGCGGGCATTCACTAGAATGTGTGATAATGAGACAATCTGCCATACACCCTTGCCATCCTGCCCACTGTCTATCCCAGCTGATTTAAAATCCTCTACTGTCTGATGACTTATTCACTGACTTGAGCCATACAGTGGGAGATATGAAAACAGCAGTACAAGTATAAGAATGTATGAATGTTTCCTTGTTAACATACTAGGCCTCCCCGGCGCCCACCCTCTACATTGGCGCACAGCCCACTGTAGGTAGTCTTCTGTTTTATCCGCCAGCTCAGTATGATTGTTGGCCACATCACAGCGAACAAAATTATACAGTACACTGCTCTCTTATACAAGAAACAGCGCTGGTTACCTAACGCAGCTACTATATAAGTAACAAGTAACTTTCTTATTTATTTCAATATTAAACCCACCCCTAAGGATGGGCCGCTGCTCATAGGCAAGTGCTATGTGCTTGCCACCACACTAAAATTTACCACCATGCACCTGCCCACAGGGGAGGTTCAATAGTGGCAAGTATGGTTATGTATAAATGATCAGATTATTACACTTATCAGAGCAGATAATGACATTTACTGATCACTCATTGTAAGTGAATTTCATGTAGAACTTATTTGATTAAGAGCAAATTTGAACTGTTTGCTCATTGTTGTTGAAGGTTTTTTAAACTTTATTTACATTTACTACATCCCCTCCCTTCCCAATAATGGTACCTGGTGGGCCCCTCTTATTGGTCACCCATCAGGTACTCTATGTAGCAGGGTCCTGGTGTCACATATAGCTGGCATCTTTACTGATCACCTCCAGCTTCATGTCTCCCTACAGCAGGAAATATATAACCTAATGTCATAAACTGAAAGCCTCAGACCCTCTATGTCATATCTCCCCTGCTATGGAGAAGGGAGGGACCATCACCAAAGAAGTATAATTGCAAAATGGAGGAGATTTATTAAAGTACTTAAGTAATAATACTATTCTTGTATTGCCAATAAGGTTGTATTGTGGGATGGGGAGCAGTGTTTTATCTGTACATCATTATTTTCGTCATATTTTACTAATGTCAATTACAGAGATAAATACCATAGGCCTGCCCATTGTGTCTTTGTGAGGTAGAAAACATTTTATTTTAATAACAGCAATCTTCTAATAGTTATGGACCTAATTAGCAGTACAGTAGAAATAAATTTAAAAGAGTGTCAGATAAATAATATATATTAAATGATAGAATGTGATAGGAGTTGAGTGAAAATAAATGAGAAGGAAAAAAAACCTTGGAGACAGAGAACTATATGGACAGATGTGTGATAAATAGCCTGTGGTCTTTGCCTCTTTATGGAATGTTGGGCTGAGTGAGGTCATGATGTGACATCATAATGGTAACTGCTGATATTACTGCTTCAAGACTCCACCCTCTGTCACACACAGCCAGGACACTGACCAAGCACCAGCAGACATCACCAGCTCTCCTGCACATACAGACTACATCCTTGTAGCCATCTCGCCAAAAGAAGCCAGCATTAGATAAGTATGTCGTCATAAACCTGTGGATGTGCCTGCAGACTCGGAGCTTGATTACCCTAAAATTTCACCCTCACAAGATCATGTGAAGTAAAATGTGTGTTGATCACGTGAAGGTGAAATGTGTGTTGATCACGTGAAGGTGAAATGTGTGTTGATCACGTGAACGTGAAATGTGCGTTGATCACGTGAAGGTGAAATGTGCGTTGATCACGTGAAGGTGAACTGTGCGTTGATCATGTGATGGTGAAATATGTGTTGATCATGTGAAGGTGAAATGTGTGTTGATCATGTGAGGGTGAAATGTGTGTTGATCACGTGAAGATGAAATGTGCATTGATTTTGTGAAGGTGAAATATGCGTTGATCGTGTGAAGGTGAAATGTGTTAATCATTCACCTTCACTTTATCAACACACATTTCACCTTCACATGGTCGACACGCATTTCTACTTCACACGAACAACACACATTTTACCTTTACAGGAGCAACAAGCATTTCACCTTCACACGAACAACACACATTTCACCTTCACACGAACAACAAACACTTCACCTTCACAGGAGCAACAAGCATTTTACCTTCACTGGAGCAACAAGCATTTTACTTTCACAGGAGCAACAAGCATTTTACTTTCACAGGAGCAACAAGCATTTTACCTTCACAGGAGCAACAAGCATTTTATCTTCACAGGAGCAACACACATTTTACCTTGACAGGAGCAACAAGCATTTTACCTTCACAGGAGCAACAAGCATTTTACCTTCACAGGAGCAACAAGCATTTTACCTTCACAGGAGCAACATGCAGTTCACCTTCACAGGATCAACAGACATTCCTCCTTCACATGTACATATTTGATTAAGAGTCAGTAATGTAGTTCTGCATAGCCCCTTAATGCCCAGAGGGAAGGGCAGTCCTTGCAGCCATGGTTCCCCAGAGGTTTCCTCCACAGGGGGTTTTTCCTCTCCTGAGCGCTGAAGGATGACTCCTCGTGAGTCCAGGGGTATCCGCTATCTTTGTTCTCTTATAGAACAAGTTTGTAAGAGCCATAGGCCAATCTTTAGCCATATTTTCATATTTTATCATGCAGAATAACAAATGTACATTTCAATTTTTTTAAAAACCTTAATAAATATATTTTTAAATATACTTTGCATGTTTTTTCTTTGTTTTCTTAATAAATGCTCCTGAAATGGGATGAGAAGTGGTGTATGAGATAATGACTGGGGGCAGAGATGGTAATGGAGGGCAGTACAGGGGTTGCTGAAAGAATGATAACTCCGCTTATTAAAAGTAAACCACAGGTATAGAGAAGATAAAGGTTATCCAGTGATTTAAATGACATCTATTCATAAGAAATAATGATACATCTAAGAGATATGTGGTCAAAAAGAGGTAAACAGATCTGTGTGCAAGTGAAAGATACATTAATGTCATATACAGCTGCTGCTTTTATCCACCTGTTTCCTGTCTGCTTGGAGTAACTTCACCTGAAGAAGGATGGGGGGTGCAGGGGTGCAGCCCCCACCTCCAAAACGTTGTGTGTCCTGACACTCACCTGTCTCACAATAAACCAACTCTGATCAGCGTTTGAAACATATGCCATATATGAGGTGTGTTGTCTGATATAACGATTATTATTAGATATATAATTGGGAAGTGGAGGAGTCCAGAGAACGTATTTAGGCACCACCGCGTCACATTGGACGTGGAAGAAGGAGACAGACCCAACTGTAAGGAGTGAGTGGAAAGCTGCACAGAGGATCCTGACACATGTTGCAGCCTTTACACAGAAATATAATATCTGACTATAAAAATAAAGACAACAACAGACCATTTAGGAAGCAAATATTTTACTTTTGTTGATTTTATATCTTGCTTTTTGTTTTGTTTTTTTCATTTTTTAAATGACATTTTGGTTGTGTCAGTGGTCAGTGCTTGAGTCATTTTTGGCCATTTAACCTGTAGACATAGGGGATCATGGTGAGTTGGACAAATAAGCATCAAAATAGTCAGCTCTAACAAGCTGCATGTAATAATAGCGCATTTACACCCATATACTGAGTCAGAGTCATCTGAAGATACATCCAGCGCTGCACCAGTTACATATGTGCCACGTTTACGTTAGACGCACTTACACCCAACCAGGTCATAAGTAGGGATGTGCACCGGCGACTTTTGAGGTCTCGTGTTTTGTGTTTTGGATCCGGATTTTCGTTATTTTTGAGGTTCGGATTTGTCTCGCAAAACACTTGACGAAAGGTCTCAGTTCGGATTTAAGGTATTGGATTCGGATTTTTTTTGAAAAAAACATAAAAAGTTTAAAAATCAAGTTTTTGGGCTTATTTTCACTCCTAGGCTATTATTAACCTCAATAACATTCAATAACAAGCATTTCCACTAATTTACAGTGTATTCTGAACACCTCACAATATAGTTATTAGTCCAAAACGTTGCAACAAGGTATCTTTCTGGACTGCGTAGAGGAGTGGGTCACCACAATATATTATAAACCCTGAACTTTTATGATTCGCACCAATAATTGTACCTGGACTGCGTAGAGGAGTGGGTCACCACAATATATATTAAAAACCCTGAACTTTTATGATTCGCACCAATAATTGTACCTGGACTGCGTAGAGGAGTGGGTCACCACAATATCTTAAAAACCCTGAACTTTTATGATTCGCACCAATAATTGTACCTGGACTGCGTAGAGGAGTGGGTCACCACAATATCTTAAAAACCCTGAACTTTTATGATTCGCACCAATAATTGTACCTGGACTGCGTAGAGGAGTGGGTCACCACAATATATTAAAAACCCTGAACTTTTATGATTCGCACCAATAATTGTACCTGGACTGCGTAGAGGAGTGGGTCACCACAATATCTTAAAAACCCTGAACTTTTATGATTCGCACCAATAATTGTACCTGGACTGCGTAGAGGAGTGGGCACTGGGCACCACAATAAAATATATAAAAAACCTTCAACAGATCTGCATTACACTACACATACGGCTGCTCCTCCATCCTCTCCATCATATACATGTTGGAGTTTTAGCGTGTGACAACCTCTTGTTTTTGATAATGTCAGTGCATTTTGAATATTTTTCAATTTGCCCCACACCACTGAATGTACTTTATCTATGATACGCAATACGCATCTATCTATCTTGACTGCGTAGTGTGGTGGCCCCGGTACACAATTTGGTACCGAGGCCACAATATAATTAAAAAACCCTCCACGTGTCTGAATTCCACCAAACAAGTATCTGGACTGCATAGTGGGGTGGCCCCGGTACCCAATTTGATACCGGGGCCACAATACCTCCTCCAAACATGGTACAGACAATTCGTCATTGAGAGACCCCAGACAGACAGGGTCGAAGTGTTATTGTTTGACTTTGTAAACCCAAAAAAATGTCCCTGTTGCACATAGTCGTGCAATGAAGACTGACTTTTTCATTTAAAGGCACGATCTTTAAAGTGTAGTGTTTGTAAGTCTAAGTCATATTATACTTTTGGTAAAATTGGTTTATTTTGTTCCTCTTTATGGTAATTAATTAGTAATAGAATTAAAGTAGGAAATAGAATTAAAGTATGAAATAGAATTAAAGTAGGAAATAGAGTGGTATAGAGTTGTAGTGTGGTATAGATAGAGTGGTCCACACAATATAATAATAAAACCCTCAACTGGTCTGAATTCCACCAAACAAGTATCTGGACTGCGTAGTGGGGTGGCCCCGGTACACAATTTGGTACCGAGGCCACAATATAATTAAAAAATTGGGCATCAACTGTCACCGTTGTTTAATATCTGATACACCTAAATATGGACTGCACAGTGGAGTGGCCCCGGTAGTAAATTTGGTGCCGGGGCCACAATACCTCCTCCAACTTCCAAGTGTAGTGTTTATAAAGACACACAGCGTCGAAGTGTTATTATTAGTTGACTTTCTTAACCCTAAAATTGTCCCTGTTGCAAATATTCGTGCAATGGACAGTTACTTTTCTATTGAAAGACTCAAGCTTTCAAGTGTAGTGTTTATAAAATATAAACAACAATACAGTAGTTTTAGAGCACGTCAATACCTCTTGTTTTAAATTATGACACGGCATTTTACTTTTGGTTTAATTTCTTGAATTTTTTTACATTTGGTTTTACTTTTTGAACATGGCAAACGACTGTTGCTTGGTCATATAATGCAAAAAAAAAAGTTCCAAGATGGAATTGTCCTTGGGCCCTCACACCCACCCTTATGTTGTTAAAATAGGACATGCACACTTTAACAAACCAATCATTTCAGCGACAGGGCCTACCAAACAACTTTGGCTGAAATGATTGGTTTGTTTGGGCCCCCACACCAAAAAAGCTATTCATCTCTCCCTGTACAGACTAAACAGGCTCTACTGAGGCAAGATGTCGTCCTCATCCTCAACCTCTGATTCCTCTCCCCCTACAGTGTGTACTTCCTCCTCATCACACATTATCAATTCGTCCCCGCTGGACTCCACAACCACAGGTCCCTCTGTAGTATCTGGAGGGCAGTGCTGTACTTCATTGAGGAATTGATTATTCATTTTTATAAACATCATTTTTTCAACGTTGTGAGGAAGCAACCTCCTTCGCCGCTCACTGACCAGGTTCCCCGCTGCACTAAAAACTCTTTCCGAGTACACACTGGAGGGGGGACAACTCAGGTAAAATAGAGCCAGTTTGTACAGGGGCTTCCAAACTGCCTTTTTTTCCTGCCAGTAACAATATGGACTGTCTGACATGTCTACTTGGATGGTGTCAGCAAAGTAATCATCCACAATTTTTTCTATTGTGACAGCATCCAATGCAGCGAGAGTAGACATGTCTGCAATGGTTGGCAGGTCCTTCAGTCCGGACCAGATGTTATCAGCATCCCCGCCAGTGCCTCTTTTGGGAAAACTGAGCTTTTTCCTCGCAGCCATAGATGTGGAAGAAAATGAGGGTGGAGCTGTTGGCATGTCACGGTCCTCTTCAGAGGACAATCTCCTGACCAGCAGGTCTTTGCACCGCTGTAGACTTGTGTCCGCCGGAAACAGAGACACAACATACGCTTTAAACCGAGGATCGAGCACGGTGGCTAGAATGTATTCCTCTGACTTTAAAAGAGTGACCACCCTCGGATTCTGGCAAAGCGTACGAAGGGCTACATCCACAAGAGCTACATGCTTGGTGTAATCGCAATGGCTTACCAGCTCCTCCCTCACTTTCTCCAGCTGCTTCTGCAACAGCCTGATCAGGGGAATGACCTGACTCAAGCTGGCAGTGTCGGAACTGACTTCTCGTGTGGCAAGTTCAAATGGCTGCAGAACCTTGCACAACACGGAAATCAGTCTCCACTGCGCTTGACTGAGGCGCATCCCCACTCCTTTGCCTATGTCGTAGGTGGCTGTGTAGGCCTGAATGGCCTTTTGCTGCTCCTCCATCCTCTGCAGCATATAGAGGGTGGAGTTCCAGCGCGTCACAACCTCTTGTTTGAGGTGATGGCAGGGCAGGTTCATGCTTTTTTGATGTGCCTCTAGTCTGCGGTAGGCACTGGCTGAATGCCGAAAGTGTCCAGCAATTTTGCGCGCCACCGCAAGCATCTCCTGCACACCCCTGTCACTCTTGAGGTAATGCTGCACCACCAAATTAATGGTGTGGGCAAAACATGGGACGTGCTGGAAATTGCCCATATTTAATGCCCGCACAATGTTACTGGCATTGTCTGACACCACAAATCCCCATGAGAGTCTAAGTGGGGTAAGCCACTGGGAGATAATTTCCCTCATTTTCTCTAATATGTTGTCAGCGTTGTGCCTCTTATTAAAGCCTGTAATGCACAATGTTGCCTGCCTTTGCATGAGCAGCCATTTTGTAGATGCTGCTACTGATGCAGCTGTTGCTGTTGCTGCGGAAGGGGATGCATCTACCCAGTGGGCTGTCACAGTCATATAGTCCTTCGTTTGCCCAGAACCACTTGTCCACATGTCCGTGGTTAAGTGGACAGTGGGTACAACCGCATTTTTAAGAGCACTGAAGACACTTGATCGTACTTCTCTGTACATTTTTGGTATCGCCTGCCTAGTGAAGTGGAATCTCGAGGGGATTTGGTACCGGGGACACAATACCTCCATCAACCCTCTAAATCCCACTCCACTGATGGCGGACACCGGGCGCACGTCTAACACCAACATTGCAGTTACAGCCGCAGTTATACGCTTTGCAATAGGGTGACTACTATCGTATTTGGTGGTCATGGCAAACGACTGTTGGACGGTCAATTGTTTTGTGAAAGACTTAGCGGTCTTACGACTTCCCCTCTGGGAAGATGACCGACTAACAGCAGCAACAGCAGCAGTGGCAGTAGTAGGCGTACCGCTGCAGGATTCCTCGGATGAATCCCGTATTGAGGAGGACTCAGTCTGGCTGCTGACTTGGGCTGCAGGACTGAATCTGATGGAGATTGTGGAGGAAGTTGACGAGGAGGGTGTTGCTGGTGTGTATCCAACTGGACCACGGGATTTAGGTGTCCCTGTACCGATGAGGGTCCTAGCCCCAGTTCCTGAACTAACCACTGAACTATGAAGGTTATTCAGGTGACGTATAAGGGAGGATGTTCCTAGGTGGGCAAGATCCTTACCCCTGCTTATTTGAGCTTTACATAAGCTACATATTGCCATACATTGGTTGTCTGGATTTGGATAAAAATAACTCCAGACCGAAGAGGTGCATTTTTTGGTCTTCTGACCAGGCATGACGATGGGCTTTTTCATCCCATGGACATCAGCTGTTTCCCCCCCTGGTGCCTCATTTACAATAACCACATCACCATCCTCATCATCAAGTTCCTCCACAGCGCCAGCTACATCATCAATAGCCTCCTCCCGAGCCACCTCTTCCCGTACAGTGATGGGAAGGTCAGGCTTGACAACCACCAACACCCTTGGACTCGCCTTGGGGATTTGTGATAATTTCTCTTTAGAAGGCAGAGTTGTTTGCTGTTTTGTTGCTGACAGCATAACTCTCTTCAATTTTTTGTAGGGGGGGGGAGGAGGAGGAGGGCTAAGATCCGTGGGTGAAGCTGAACCACTAGTCATGAACACGGGCCAGGGCCTAAGCCGTTCCTTGCCACTCCGTGTCGTAAATGGCATATTGGCAACTTTACGTTTCTCCTCAGATGATTTTAAGTTTCTCTTTTTGCTACTTTTTCTTAACTTGGGCTTTTTGGATTTTACATGCCCGGTACTACGAGATTGGGCATCGGGCTTGGAAGACGACGTTGATGGCATTTCATCGTCTATGTCATGACTAGTGGCAGCAGCTTCAGCATTAGGAGGAAGTGGGTCTTGATCTTTCCCTACTTTATCCTCCAAATTTTTGGTCTCCATTATATGTAGCACAAGATACTGCAGAATGTGTGAACTTGGTAATATTGCAGTACCAATGGACTTATACTGCTGGATAGGTTTTGCAAATTTGGTTATAATTATTATATTTTTATTTTTTTTTAAATTTTTTATTTTTTTTTACTTTTTTTTTATTTTTAAAAAACTTGGGAATAGTGGGGAAATAACTATGCCCTTAGAAGCACAGAGCACAGGACACAGCACCACTGGACTGAACAGGACACGGCACAGGACCCAGCAGCACTACGGAACTCAGCAGGACAGAGCACAGGACACAGCACCACTGGACTGATACTGCAGAATGTGTGAACTTGGTAATATTGCAGTACCAATGGACTTATAATGCTGGATTGGTTTTGCAAATTTGGTTATAATTATTATATATTTTTTTTTTTTTTTAAATTTTTATTTTTTTTTACTTTTTTTTTATTTTTTAAAAACTTGGGAATAATGGGGAAATAACTATGCCCTTAGAAGCACAGAGCACAGGACACAGCACCACTGGACTGAACAGGACACGGCACAGGACCCAGCAGCACTACGGAACTCAGCAGGACAGAGCACAGGACACAGCACCACTGGACTGATACTGCAGAATGTGTAAACTTTGTAATATTGCAGTACCACTGGACTTTTACTGCTGAATGTGTGAACTTGGTAATATTGCAGTACCAATGGGCTTATACTGCAGGATTGGTTGTGCAAATTTTGTGGTAATTAAAAAATATTAAAGTAGTTTTTGGTATTTTTTAAAAAAACTTTTTTTTATTTTTTTAAACACAGGGGAATATTGGGGAAATAACTATGCCCTTAGAAGCACAGAGCACAGGACACAGCACCACTGGACTGAACAGGACACAGCACAGGACCCAGCAGCACCACTGACCTCAGAAGGACAGAGCACAGCACACAGCACCACTGGACTGATACTGCAGAACACAGCACAGCACAGCACAGCACAGCACAGCACAGAACTAAACAGCACAGAACTAAACAGCACAGAGGACCACCTAACACACCCTCCCTCTACCCTGATCAATGCCCGAGTGAAGATGGCGGCGACTAGCGGGGAATTTATAGGATCCGAGTATCGCGAGATCCGACAACGGGATTATGAGTCAGAGCCTCAGTTTCACTTTTGAATTTGGCGCCAATACCCGGATCTGTCTCGGATCCGACTCGGATCCGCAACGTTCGGGTGGGCTCGGATTTCATAAATCCGAGTGCGCTCATCCCTAGTCATAAGCACAAGAAAAGTGTGTTTACATTTGTTTTGCTAATGAAAAATGCATTCACTATTAGGTTTGATTTAAATTTTTAAAAAAACAACTATAAAAGACCAGGAATAATTTTCTTGTGTACAAATGAAATTAGAACAAATTCAATGTGACCACACATGTAATATAGGCACACGCCATGAAGAAAGCTGCAGAGGCATACTTGCCAACTCTCCATTTTGGAGGGCGGGAGGGGGTGGGCAAAGCCAATAACGTCATTTTGGCCCCGCCCCCACAACGTGGTCACGTGGGCGAGGCCAAAATGACGCGATTGGCCTCACCCCACCCCCTCCCTCCCTCCAGTCACACCCCCTCTTTCCGGGAGTTGGCAAGTATGTGCAGAGGTCAATCACAATTAGCCAATCAGAAGCGGCTACTGCTGGCGACTGTCATCACCATCATCAGTGTGTATTTGCCCCAGCCCCCAGTCTCCGTGCAGGTCTGCCTTAGTTCGTAATAATGTAAACACATCCTTACTGTCCTCGGTCTGCATTCTGCCTCTTCAGAGGTAAGGAGGAGCAAGTACCCATTTGTATACGGACGTCGGAGAGCACTTTATTGTGAGCATGTGCAGGTTTGTGCATTTTATGTAAGCAAAAGGGGCGTACGCCCCACTCACAGTGAGCCCCAAATTTGATAATGTATTAAAATAGTTTCACGCGACACGTTACTGCTGAGTTTTTACACTTATACCGGTTACACAGATTGCAGTATAAGCTCACCTCGCTGCACTACAATCCTGACAGGTCTGCTAAACATTCTTCTTTATTAAATACTAACATTCAACGTTCCTAAATTAAGGATAGGATAGGATACATTTTATAAAGAAAAATAATACTCCACCTCTGAAGTCCCTTTATGTTCCATGTAGATCAACCTCCTCCTAACATTACCTGACTGAACAGGTGGGAAAGGGAAGAATTCCTGTCTGTATTAATCCATACTCACCGATAGAGATGCTCTGTGTATTATAGTCTACTCAACTTCAATCACACCGGCTCTGTTTCATAAACATTGGGTTGAACCAATCTTGAAAAAAATGTAAATATATTTTTGGGTTATGTGTGATGGTCATTTTACTGCTAAACTGGAAACTTGAATTTGAAGTTTGTGTTTGCAGGTTGCAGTTAAAAGACATTAAAATAAACTATAAAATCTTGTCTTCAATCATGAAACTGGAAACAGGATAAACAATGAAGGGGCAGCTCAGCTCTTCCTGGTTTGTCCTCCACACTATAAAAACAGGAGCCTCAGGCACTGGTAAAAAAAAGTGGTTAATTCACTAATACACCACAAGCCACTTACCAAAAAGCGAGTCAGCTATCTCTACGGAAACGGTAGCTAGACTGAATAAAATCACTGCGACATGATAGGTGCTTGTAAAATATATTTATATTGAGCAGAAACCAATAATATTAATATATATTTAGTTTAAGAAATAAATGATCAACAATTAACACAGAATAAATCACCTATGAAGCTCATAAATATATCCCCCTACCAAAAAAATTCCCAAATTGAAGCTGTTCTTAGGAGATGATCGGTAACTCTTAATGTAACTGTGTTGGAAAGGAAATTTAGGTACTAAGAACAGTACCTTTGGAAAATTAACTTGATGGTAAAGCAGTTTTGAATCCCAGTGTTGTATATCTCAGTAGGAATCATTGGTCCTGCTGATAAAATCTCTACACAATTATCGTTTCCAATTAAAAGCTGTGCACAGATATCTTGTATAGCTTGCACAGGGAAAAATAATTGCAGATAAATAAAAGCAAAAAACATTGACGCGTTTCTCCGTCTGATCTGACGGTTTCATCAGTAGGATAATCCATACTGACCATCTCTAATCATGATTTTTAAAACCCAAAGCTCCTGTCAGTGTAATATACCTGTGACCGGACAGGCTTACTTCGCCCCACCTGGTCAGCAGGGGGAAAGGAGGAACGAATGGATGTTCGTCCTGCACAGTTTATCTTGGTTTCCTTCACACCATCAGTAACCGTCTGTTACTGACCACCCCTAGTGGTGTCACCTTGCCACCAGACACTCGTCGACTGCGAATGCCAACTGCGCAATATTTGTAGGAGAATTTGTCTGCCACCACTGGGCTCCTTTGTGACACCCAGAACCCCATTCTTCTGGGGTAGCTGGTATAGCTGCTGTAATGCATCTTTGCTGTGGGCTGGCTGGTACCTCCTGACAGCTTACTATGGATCAGGACTGCTGGGTAATGGGCAGAGTGTTGACACAGACATGCTGGGTTCAAGACAGGACAGCCGGGGAACGGATTAGAGTGTAAGTCTTATCTGTTGGTCACAGGATACAGCAGATAATAGTCGCGAGCAGAATCTTCAAGCTGTGATGGTTTATTGCTCAAGAGTCCTGACAGGGAATGTTTTTGCACACAAGTTTGTGGTACTGTGATCATCCAGAAGTTCAGAAACAGTGCTCCTTTTATACACATTCTAACACACATGTTAGCATAGGGTAACACTGCCCTGATTCTAGATGGCTCCGCATAGACTGAGATATTATATCAGATATTTAGCATCAGGATGCAATATGTTCTTCAAACTTGGATTTAAATGCAATGCAAAGTTAACACAATTTACACCAATCTGTTATTTTCTAAACCTGCTGGTTAAATTATTTATGTAATTCATCTATCTTACATTTAACACAATTTATCTTTCAAAATTCACAGCAATCTGTGATATCCTAAATTACTTGTATCCTGAGTCTAAATTGTTCAGACAGGTTCTAAGATACAGGAAGAAAACCTACACAAGACCGAAAGGTAGCAACCTCCTGCTGTGTTGGTCACTTAACATGAAAAGAATTACTTAGCATTTCCTGTTTTCAGCAAAACAGATGTCCCCTAACCTGGCATAATACATGACAAATCAATATATTACCTGTACCGAAATCCTCACAATGTAAAAAAATTATCAGTATGTTTGCAATGATATACAGCGGTGCACTGCACCCTTAATTAAAATAAATATCTACAATAAGTTATTCCTATGTCATCCAGCTACAATACCCATTAGTCTACCTCTCTTTATAAGTGAAACTTGTTTTAATACTTGCAGCAATTTGTGCTTGCAGTGGACATAAATCTTAGATGAGCTAAAAAAAACTAATCTAAAACACTGGTTTCTTCTAAAACACTTAGTAATCCCCTCCACGGGCTGCGCGCTCCTTTCTTCCTGCCTGTATTCAGTTCTCAAAAGATCAAGTAAAGTTGTGGGTGTCGCTTTAGAAATCCTTCTGTGCTGTTTCCAGATACATGAAATAATACATGTCCTATAGATTCCTCTAATTTAGAAGAAGAGGAAAGCAGGACTGATAAAAGCCATTTGCTTGCATTAGTTTTTTCTTTACATGCTTTGTTTCATCAGATTATTGTGGTCACTACTTATATACAATCAGTATTAGCTACACTTGGTAGCTACATGAAATAACATAACATAAACACATTTCACACCAGGATACATTCAGTTGCTTCCACCTTCAGATAAATCTCAGGCATTGGGAATACGTATGTGGTGTCTCTGTGCTTGTGGGTGGGAGGTCTGTTGTGGTGGTTGTTGCCGCTCTGAAGGTTTAGGGGGTCCGGTACTGCAAATTGGAGGTTTCCATGGCGTAGTGGTTGTCCTGCCATTCATGTGGATGTTACTATGACACGTTTCTATTACTATTACATGTTATTACATGTTACTATTGAGAATATAGATCCACTATTCTGTCTCATTCACAGGAGAATATATACATAGTCTAAACTCCCTCTTTTGGTGCCTGTTTGAATGAATCTGATAAAAGCATTATATGCAGGACGGCCAAGAGTAATACCAGGTCCTAGTGCACCCTCTTCTTGATTATAGGTTGTTCCCCAATCCTCAATATAATTGCCTCTAAAAATGTTTTGTATAATTACAGCACTCATTTGGGGAAAAGGGTCGCCAAACCAGAGGTCACCCATCAGATGGAGTGACGAAGCTCTTTCAATTTTCATAAATATTATGTGTCATATTAGCTGAGCCAGTTCTCATCCTCTTCCATTTAACGGGTAGCAAGATCCAAGGCTATTAAGTTTTACTTCCGAGATGGATGCAGAGGAAGTGCTATATGAGCTATTTAAGGCTAACAGGAGACTCCCTCCCTTCCCATACACCTTCCTACAGAAGACTTTTAAAATATAGGACCTGACAACATACATGAGGAGGGCTCCCTTTGGAGAGCTCTCAATGTTATGTGCAATTCAAATCAAATAAATATCTTGATCCACTGCTGTTATGGATACCTCTAACTTTGTAATGATTTTCTTGCACAGTTTTCAGAGGGGTTCCCGTAAAACAGAATATCAACTGATAAACCATATCCATATCGGTAGTAATCGTTAAAACGATTACCACAATTCCGACACTGAGGAGACCTACAAATAAATGTCGGGTTAAGTGTTTAAACACTTAACCTGCGGGGTCCCGCCATTGCCCCTTTAAATTAACATTATTCCAAGTTGCGATGACGTCAAACGTCAGTTGTGGTTTTCAGGAAAGTCTATTTATATTGAAATCGGTTTTTGCTAAATTCGTTTTTTATTTGTAGGTCTTCCCATGGCGGAATTTTCAATACCAAAAATCTGTACCCAACCCTTCCATATTGGGAATGTTAAACAGATAGGGAACTTATATGTATTACTTTCACTTCATAAGGTAGTGCACCAACTCAACATCCTCATTAAGCTTGATGCAGGGCCGGACTGGCCATTTGGCACTTCTGGCATTTCCCAGAAGGGCCGATGGCTGTATGGGCCGGTCCGGAACCCTGCACAGTGATCATGTGAGTATTTGTATACAAGGCACAGGGGGATGAAGAAAGGGGGGGGATATAAAAGGCAGAGGGTGATGAAGAAAGGGGGGAGAGATAAAAGGCACAGGGGGATGAAGAAAGGGGGGGAGAGAGATACTAGGCACAGGGGGATAAAGAAAGGGGAGGAGAGAGATACAAGACACAGGGGGATGGAGAAGGGGGTAGAGAGATACAAAGCACAGGGGGATGAAGAAAGGGGGGGAGAGAGATAAAAGGCACAGGGGGATGAAGAAAGGAGAGGAGAGAGATACAAGGCACAGAGGGATGAAGAAAGGGGGGAGATAAAAGGCAAAAGGGGGATGAAGAAAGGGGAGGAGAGAGATACAAGACACAGGGGGACGAAGCAGGGGGAGAGAGATACAAGGCACAAGGGGATGAAGAAAGGGGAGGAGAGAGATATAAGACACAGGGGGATGAAGAAGGGGGGGAGAGAGATACAAGGACAGGGGGATGAAGAAAGGGGGGGAGAGAGATACAAGGCAGAGGTGGATGAAGAAAAGGGAGGAGAGAGATACAAGGCACAGGGGGATGAAGAAAAGAGAGGAGAGCGATACAAGGCACAGGGGGATGAAGAAAGGGGGGGAGAGAGATACTAGGCACAGGGGGATAAAGAAAGGGGAGGAGAGAGATACAAGACACAGGGGGATGGAGAAGGGGGTAGAGAGATACAAAGCACAGGGGGATGAAGAAAGGGGGGGAGAGAGATAAAAGGCACAGGGGGATGAAGAAAGGAGAGGAGAGAGATACAAGGCACAGAGGGATGAAGAAAGGGGGGAGATAAAAGGCAAAAGGGGGATGAAGAAAGGGGAGGAGAGAGATACAAGACACAGGGGGACGAAGCAGGGGGAGAGAGATACAAGGCACAAGGGGATGAAGAAAGGGGAGGAGAGAGATATAAGACACAGGGGGATGAAGAAGGGGGGGAGAGAGATACAAGGACAGGGGGATGAAGAAAGGGGGGGAGAGAGATACAAGGCAGAGGTGGATGAAGAAAAGGGAGGAGAGAGATACAAGGCACAGGGGGATGAAGAAAAGAGAGGAGAGCGATACAAGGCACAGGGGGATGAAGAAAGGGGGGAGATAAAAGGCAAAAGGGGATGAAGAAAGGGGAGGAGAGAGATACAAGGCACAGGGGGATGAAGAAAGGGGGGGAGACAAGGCACAAGGGGGTGAAGAAGTGTGGGGGGAGATAAAAGGCACAAAGGGAAGAAGAAGGGGGGTAAAGATAAAAGGCACAGGGGGATGAAGAAGGGGATAGAGATAAAAGGCACAGGGGGATGAAGAAAGGGGGGGGATAAAAGGCACAGGTTGTTGAAGAAAAAAGGCACAGGGGAAGAAGAAGGGGGTGATCAAGAGGGGCAAAAACAGCATGGCAGTGTGAAGAGGGGCAAAAGCAGCATGGCAGAGTATGAGGAGGGGCAAAAGAAGCATGGCAGGGTGTGATGAAGGGGTGGAAAAGCAGCGTGGAGATCGCAGTGCGATCATAAGGGGGCATGGCATGGTGATGATGAAGGGGCACAGTAATGTGTGTGATGGCACAGGGAGCTTTTGGCAATGTAGTGTGTGTAAGGTAGATGGTGGCTAATTAATGGGTGCTATTTTGTTTGCGGGGTAATAGTGGGGAAATGTAATAGTCGGGACTATTAATTTAAGATGGGGTGGTTTGGGGGCTATTGAATGTGGGGGATGAGTTTGGGGAGAATGAGGTCTCTTTATTAAATGTGACTATGAATTTAATGGCAGTGATGGTCGCAGGAAATAGGTATATTTATGAAATGTAAATACTATTTACTGCTGCGGCTGTATGTAGGGAGGGAAATAGGTTTATTTATTAAATGGTAATACTATTATTTTAATCTTGGGACTGGGGCGAGGCCTAATTTTAAAATGTGGGTGCTATATTGATTTAACAGTGGTGATGGTTGGAGTTTTCTAATTTTTATGTACCCATTTTTTTTCCAAATGGGGCCCCGAACATTCCAGGATTCAGACAAGCAGCAACTGATCTAGAGACACCAGGAGCCACAAGTAAGGTACGAGAGAGCAGGACAGTCTGCCAACTATCCTGAATCTGGTGGGGCAGTCCCAAATTTGGGTGACTGTCTCAGTCAGGATTTGGTCTGACTGCAAGGACAGTTGGGAGGTATGTCCTGCTTCACATTGTACTGCTTGTGAAGGCAGAACTGTGTGCCCCTAGCAGTAGTGCTTACAGTATTGCCTGTGTATTTGTTGAAAATGTGTCTAATAACCATATTACATCATAGGAGCCCCAGTCTTAAGCGACTAGGGCCCCCCGAGCCTTAATCCAGCTCTGGTAAGCAGGAGGAATCTGATAGTTGCTCCCAGTCCCCGGGACACAGCCTGCAGAGCAAGCCAAGGGGCTCTAAGTCTCATGAGTTTTATTAATCTTGTGAGACTAAGAGCTTCCCTGCTTACTCTACAGGAAGTTCCCACCCTGATGGATGTAAGCAGCACCAGAAGCATAGATAAGTACAGTGGACTGGGGTGTTGTAATGTGTTTCTGGGGTGGGGGGTGGTGTGATGTGGATGGGGAGAGCCTGATAAATGTTTTATTATAATGTATGTATCAATGTCCCATGTTGACCACGCTCCCAACACAATGTGGCCACGCCCTTGACAGTGTTAAATACTGACTGTTTTTTTACGTAGCACACAAATACTTGATAGCTTATTTGTACACTGAAATTTAAAGTTGATATTTGTGTGATACATAAAAAAACAGTCAGTATTTACCTTATGTGCAAAACAGAAAGCTAATTTGCACCCATTGCATTGTAACATGGTTTTGTCCAGGAGACTGAAATAAGAAACTTCTTAATTTAAGTTCCTTAATGAATCAGGCCCATCGACCCAAACTTATACTCTGTCCCAGTCCCAAGAACTTATGGCTACACCCCTGTCTGGCTTGCAGATGCAGAGGGCGTTTAATAATAAGTGAACTTTTGCAATTATAGTCTTTGAAAAAAAATGACCGTAAGACTGGGTTTTTGTTTGCTATAAATATTGCAAAATATAGTTAGTAGTTGCTTGTATTGCACATAAAATGTATGACATTTCCAAGAATCTGTTATTTCTCAGATTGTTTATATATTCCACTTCCACTGGGGAATGCAGCCGGGAAATTCCTGCGCATTTCATATAACAGTCATAATATTTTACTTGAAGACCTATCATTCTCAAAACTATAGGATTCTTTTCAAAATAGCTTTAGGTATTTTTTTTTATTAAGCTGTGATATAGTAGATTAGCCAAGACTAAGCTTGCTGTATGACAACAAAAGTCAATAACAACTCTAACTAAACTTACTGAACTGTGATTCCGTTAAAACTCATGTTCATTTGGCTGTTGTGTACCTTTAAGATGGTGAACTTCATGATTTCCTATGTGATGTGCACTCTAATGCTAGAGTGCACATCACATCCATTGCCTGGCCTACCTGATGCAGGTACACAAAATTCCACCCACTCCCCTGGTATCTTGAGGAGTTGCAGCAATAAACTAGCCCACAGGCTAGTGCTAGTCTAAACAAGCAACATGTGTGTTGGGCACCAGTAACAATCCTAATGCTGGGGTCCTAAACCCATATTCCTCTGCTTCCATGGGAACCTAAAGAATCAGTGCTTACTGCCTGGCAATCTTGGGAAATTGTTTTACAAAATGATACCCCTCCATGCTGGTTGGGGTCCTGGTTATAATGCCTACCTTCTCCTTCTGTGGCATGGGTGGAGTAATAGCCCACTATCCTAGTGGCCCTGAATTTTGTATGTATGTACTTTTGAATTATCAATTGGCTCATCTCTGATTACCAGTCCCTACCACAGTCAATCAGACTTTCCCACAGCCTTCAAATCTTTAGACGCTCTTTGAAAACCCATCTCTTTTTTAGCGGTGACCTTATCCCACGATAACAGTATTCAGAATAATGCACCATCACAGCTGTCCTAATTTCCATTCTGAGCCACTCATCTTGTTTCAGCTGTGCCCTCTTCCACTTACTATGTAAGCTCTCTAATGAGCAGGGTTCTTCATACCCTATGTTTTCATGTCTGTGTTTATTTTGTCTACTTTATATGTCCCTGTTTTATGTATGTACTGTTTTCCCTACTGTACAATGCTGCGGAGCACTGTGGCGCCTTACAAATCTACGATAATAATAATAATAATAAGGAAGTATCTAGTCCTAGAGATGTATGAATACCCTAAATTTCACTATGCCACGAATCACTCAAATTTAGCCTCAAAATTTGCCAATAATGGCAAAATTTAGATATTTGCATGTCTATCAGTGAATTGTCTTACCTAAGTGCAGATTTTCCCCTCCTATTTTCATCCATCTAATAATTTCTGTAGAAGTAGACAGCAGAGCACAGCAAATTAAAGTTATGTAGAGTGCTGGAAAATTACTATTTATGTTTTTGTAGTATTTCTTTTAGTTGAAGTTAAGCTTGGTTTGTTTTTGTGTATTTTGTGTACCTGCAATGCCGTTTGGTCTGTGCAATGCACCCGCTGTATTTCAAAGTTTTGTCATTGAAATATGCAGGGACCTTCTCTATGTATGTGTGGTCATGTATCTAGATGACATTCTGATTTTCTCTCAAGATATCTCCTCTCACCGTCTCTACGTGGCAGAGGTTCTCTCCAGATTACGCCTTAACCAGTTATTCTGTAAACTAGAGAAGTGCTCTTTTGAACTTCATCAAATGCCTTTCCTAGGCTATATCGTATCGGGGCCTGAATTACAAATGGATCCAGATAATGTCAAAGCAATCCTGGACTGGCCTCTTCCGCTAGGTCTCAAGCCCATTCAGTGATTCCTCGGATTTGCCAATTATTACAGACACTTCATCAAAGGTTATTCCACCATTGTGGCTCCTATTGTGATGCTCACACGAAAAGGCTCTAGCCAAAATAATGGACCATGGCCGCCTTAGAGGCCTTTGAATTTCTTAAGAACGCCTTCGCTTCGGCACCTATCCTCATACAACCAGACACCTCCTCTCTGTTCTTTCTGAAGATCGATGCCTCCAACGTAGGAATAGGAGCAGTCCTCTCTCAGAAGTAACCTCAAGGTCAGTTTCATCCTTGTGGCTTCTTTTTTAGGAAGTTTCTCCCGCTGGAGAAGAACTATACCATTGGGGACAAGGAGTTGTTGGCTATCAACGCGGCCTTAATTGAATGGCGTTTTCTGCTGGAAGAAGCACGAGAACCAGTCATTATTTTTACCGACCCTAAGAACCTCCTCTATCTCCAAACAGCACAGTGCTTGAATCCCAGACAAGCACTTTGGTCACTTTTTTTACCACTTTGATCTCCACATAACCTTCAAGCCGGGGAGTTTCCTTCAGACACGCTTTCGGAGGATTGCCCTTCTCACCCTATCTTGGACCCCAAATGTCTTGTGTCTTTCCCTGGGCTCAGATCTTCTAATTCTCCACCTTGGAAGACCTTTGTTTCCTTTGGTCTCCGCCGAAAGCTCTTGAAACGCTTCCATTCTACTCTCTTCTCCTGTCACTCTGGGATTCGCAAGACCACCGAAATGGTGTCCAGAAATTACTGGTGGCCAAGCCTTCACTCCGATGTCAGGGACTTTGTTTCCTCCTGTAGCATTTGCACACAACACAAGTCTACGCACCAGCCTCCCGCCAGCCATTTACTTCCGTTACCCCAACCTTGGGAACTGTGGACCCATATCAGTATGGACTTTATTACTGATCTCCCACCTAGCAAGAACTGTACCATCATATGGGTCGTGGTAGATCAATTTTCTAAAATGGCTCATTTCATCCCTCTGCCTGGCCTCCCATCTTCTCCAGTGTTAGCATCTCATTTTGTTAAGGAGATATTCCATCTGCATGGCTGTCCAGCCGAAATAGTCTCAGACCGGGGCGTTCAATTCGTATCTAAGTTTTGCAGGTCTCTATGCAAATTGTTGGGTATTAAATTGAATCTGTCCTCCGCTTACCACCCTCAATCCAATGGGCAGAACGAACGGGTCAACCAGGACTTAGAGACTTAGCTCAGGATGTTCTCTTCTGCCAACCAAGACAACTGGGTGGATCTCCTACTATGGGCCGAATTCGCCTATAATAACGGTTTCCATGAATCTACCTCTACTTCCCCCTTTTTGGTGGTCAATGGACATCAACCTCCTCTCCCAAAATTCTCATCCCTCTCACCCACCCAGGTCCCTGCTGCCGATACCTTGCACCGCAACTTTATCTCCATCTGTATTCAAGTAAGATCTTGCCTTAAGAGATCCGCTAATCGCTACAAACTATCCGTGGATAAGAAACGATGAATAATTCCTATCTTTAAAGTCGGACATAGGGTGTGGTTCTCCACCAAAAACATACGGTTCCTTACAGGTTGCCTGTATGAAATTGGCTCTGCTGTTTATTGGTCCATACAGTATATCTCAGGTCAGTAATCCTATTTATTTCAAGTTGCGGTTACCTGCCTCCCTTCGTATTTTTAATTCTTTCCATGTTTCCCTGTTGAAACCTTTAAAAATTCTCATCAGTATCATCTTTCACCATTCCAAGAGTTCATCAGGAGGAGGAGTTTGAATTCAGACAAATCCTGGTGTCCAAGTATTATAAAGGTGGCCTGAAGTATCTGGTGGATTGGAAGGGCTTTGGCCCCGAAGAGCGATCATGGGTGTGTGCCTCCGACATTCACACACCTCGATTGTTGGAAAAATTTTAAAGGAATTTCCTTTGAAGCCCAGTAGTAGTCGTCCAGTGCCCGCCTTTAAAGGGGGGATATTGCCAGACGACGGGCGATCGGACTACACACCCGTTCTCTGGCACTCTTACCTGCTTCAGCCGACCGCTCGCTCCGGGTCTAAGCTTGCGCAGACCCGTTCCATTCATTTACTTTTTTCCTCTCCTATTGGCTAGGGATTTTGGTTCCAAAGTTTAAAAGGCACCTCCTCTGAATACTCAGTGCCTGCTCTTTTAGTTTCCTTCCTGGTACTAGACGTGGCTCTTGTCCAGTGTAACCTGCTTGTCCGCAAGGCTGACTCTCTGCTTAATTCTTCTCCATTCCAGTGGTGACCTGCTGACTTCGGGACTGACACTTCCTAGTGTATTTGCCGCCATCCCAGTGGTAACCTGTTTGTCTGCAGAGTTGACTATCTACCCAACGCTTCACCTCCGTTCCAGTGGTAACCTGCTGACTTCAGAACTTCCTTCCCTGCTCCGTTCCCTCCCAGAAATCATAACCTGTAGTAAGTGTCCTTCACGAACGCAGATGTATTGAATGTTGCAGCATTTAGTTGTGAATCATACCAATTAAGTGTAACTGAATATGGACAAAACATCCACAATGCTTAAGATGAAAACAATTAACAAAATGACATACAAGATATAATACAATAGTCTCTTGTAAAATAAAAAGGAATAAATAACAGGAATTGTACACTTACAAATGAATTGGCTCCCAAAAGTGAATAAAACTGTTATATTTACAGGACATTTTAAACATGCTGCAGGTACCCACAACCCCCTTCCACTGTCATATCAGAACTAGAAAGTCTATGTAAATGCAAATTAGTTGTTTATAACCTCTGTTCAAACACCTTTCAAGTCAGGTTTTCTTTACACTAGACTAACTTCTTACCAGAATGCCCTACAAAGATGATATTGCATCCACACAGCAGGGCACAGTTTTCCTTTCATTTGCATTTCAAATATAACTCCTGTAAGTATGATATTTGAGAAAAAAATGTATTTTCCTGTGTACTTATTTCCCTTCCATTCACACTTTTCCCAGGTGCTCTCCTGAGACATCACAGAATCATCAAAAATATGAGGCGTCTGTTTGTTGCATATCACTGATAATACTGTTGCAACCTTAAAGATCTTTCAAAAGTCAGCTTTTATGAGCTTTGTCAGAAACTGGTACTTCACACTTCATCTGTAACCATGTGTCTGGAGCTCTCTATCCATAAATACCTCATGGGTAGAGCAGAAGAGTTTAGAAATTAAATGAAACAGATAGTAATTTGACCCCTGGCAGGACACAAAGTTCATCTGAGCTAATACTTAATAGTGAATTCACTAATACATATTTGCAGGTTTATATGACTAGTAATTGACTTGCATATGACACACAGTCACCCCCAAACATCCTTAGTTCTCCATTAGACAAGAAATCTTCTTTTTCAGTATTTCCTATGAATACTCACAGGGTTCTTTTGTCAAGGGTATTTATCCAACTGGACTTCAACTCCATACCTTCCTTTTATCCCTTTCATGTGGCATCACCATTTTCTGCTGCCGGAGAATGATTATGGAAGGATTTACACTGGATTGGTGCATATATTGAGGATACCCTGGAACACAATGGCCTGATTCATTAAGGAAAGTAAGGCAAAAAAATGAGTAAGCTTTCTCCTGGACAAAACCATGTTACAATCAGAGCCGTAACTTAAAATTCTAGCACCTGAGGCAAAAAAGTCAAATGCCGCACCCCTAGCCCTCAATTTTAACCAAATGAACCTAAAATATTCCTAAACTGCGCCCCCCTACAGCGTTGCGCCCTGGGCGGTCGCCCCTATCGCACAGCCCTAGTTACGGCCCTGGTTACAATACAAGGGGTGCAAATTAGTTTATTATCATGTACATAAGATAAATACTGTTTGTTTTTTTAATGTAGCACATAAATACTTGATTGCGTTCATTTTATCCTGAAATTTAAAGTTGATCTAGCACATGCTCTAACCCAATTCTAAATCTGTCTTCACATTTTAAATTTACCTCCCCCTCCAAAACAACATGGTTTTGTTAAGATTTAATTTACTTACCTTACTTTCCTTAATGAATCAGGCCCAATATTACCAGTAACAAAGTGGAGATGACGGATAAGAGGAGTGCTCAGGAAAGATACCAAGAGACAATAGGAGAGGAGCCAAACAGATAAAAAGACATGGCAGTGCCTTAAATATTGCAGGGAAAATGAAGAGGCTGAGGATGCCTAGAATCATTGAGTAGGAGTCAAAGATTTTAAATAGTGGGCATGCACATGCATTCTCGCACATTAAAGGGGGAGCAGAAGAAGATGACTTCAGAGCAGGACCTGTGATGGTGGGAGGGAAGGCAGAGCTCCCAACCTCATAAGAGCATCAAGATATTAAACCAACAAAGAGTACTTTGAAATCAATTTGTAAGCTACATTCAGAAATAAGCTAATCAGCAATGTCCCTGCAGCAAAAAATAAACACAACCCAAGAAATAGACTCTTTCAAAGGGCAAAAAGAAAGTTTATATGACAACATAAGCAAGCCCCCTTGAATAAACCTTTTCACTCAAAGGACAATTTAAACACTATAATCTCACACAAACCTGATAACAATTTTTAAAAGCTACAACAATACTTTTATGACTAAGCCGACAAGGCTAACTAAATCTCGGCTAATAAGTTAAGACGGACGAGATTGACTCTTATCTAACTCCCAATCTTTTCCAGAACTCTCAGTTGAACACGATACTTCTCAACTTTGACATTAGACTTGAAGAGACAGTAATGCGTATCAAAAAGCCCAAACATTCTGCAGTATTAACAACCCAGTACTACAAAAACCACAGTACTAAATATTGTTGGGACTCCACTTTATGTTCAAATTACAAGCCAATGTCATTACTAAACATTAATCTAAAATTTTATGGCAAACTCTTAGTGAATAGATAAAATCCACTTTTTCCATCTCTGATTAACCCAACCAGGTTGGCTTTACCCCAGGCTGACGGCCCCTGAAACATCAGGCGAACAAATGACCTGATCTAATATTCATGTACAAACATTCTGGTAATGGAGCTAGACAGAAAAACAGCATATTTTGGCTATTCATGTTTTGATGGGAATTTTCTTAAAAAGGATCTTGTCCCCATACTCTGCCCCCATAGCAACGGTAGCAGCCAATGGAGTAACATAATCCTCGTTTGGTATCTCCAATGGTACGAGACAAGGGTCCCCCCTCTGCCCACTGATTTTTGTCATACGCTGGGTCTTCGGTATTGCTAAACTGAGACCCGGCTCACTTACCCAACCGCCGGAGTCCTCTCTCCGCTGCGGCCAGGTGCCATTTTAGTTACGCAGACCTGATTTCTCTTTAAAACTTTGCCTGACTTCCTATTGGTTCTCAATTAAACCTCCTATTATTTAAGACACCTTCCCTCTTCACTAAGTATATGTTCTTTAGGTCTACTACTCGCTCTAAGTAGGTTGTATATTCTCATTCTCTCCATTCCCACGGTACACTCTGCAGTCCGCAGATCATCGCTCTCATATCTACCATTCCAGTGGTAATACTCTGCAGTCCGCAGATCATCGCTCTCATCTTCACCATTCCAGTGGTACTACTCTGAAATCCGCAGATCATCACTCTCATCATCACCATTCTAGTGGTACTACTCTACAGTCCGTAGATAATCACTCTCATCTCCACCATTCCAGTGGTAATACTCTGCAGTCCGCATATCATTGCTCTCTTCCTCACCATTCCAGTGGTAATACTCTGCAACCTGCAGATCATCACTCTCATATCCACCGTTCCAGTGGTAAAGGTCTGCAGCCCAAAGACCGACCGAGGGCTTACCCTCCAGCCATCCGCAAATCCTGTTGCCTGTTCCCTGATGATCTTGCCAAGTACTCCCTAGAGGGCTGCGACCTGCGTAGTGGAAGCAGCTAAACCCATACCTTCTTGCAAGGGTCCCTTTAGAAAAACAGCTGCTACGTTAAACTCCGCACATCTGGTAAGAGAAGCATCAAACTTGTCAGATCAATGACCGAGAATCCTAAGCTACGTGACAATATTTTATTTACTGATTGAGCCCCTAGCCATGAAAACACACTAATTAACTAATTCTGGGTAAAAGAAAATAAGATCATAAAATCTTCTTCTATGTAGATGAAATCTACCTTAAAATAGCAGATCTGGCTTCATCACGCACAACATCTTCAAAGAAATTGAAAACTATGGCCTTCATTAAGAATATAAAATCAACCCTCAAGCTAACTTTCCTTAACTACTCTCCCAGATTATATCTCGCTTTGATAATTGGAGCCACCATTACATATAATGGGTAGGACAGGTCATATCAATGCTATTAAAATGAATGTGCTCCCCAAATTTTTATATCTATTCCAAACCTTGCACCATACATTTTCAAAAATTTACAGCACTATTCCTCACAGTTTATTTGGTGAAAAAAGTGCCGCAGGGTCTGCATTCAGGTTACAGTGACCGACACGGGATGGAGGCCTGGGCATACATAATTACTAACATTATTACTTAGCTCAATGCATGCTATGGAACAGGCTAAAATTTGCTAGTGTATGGACTTTCGTCGAGGCATGGAGCTTACTCTGGCTCCCACGACAGCATCATCCGAGTACAGTCTTGCAGCATCCAGTGATTACAATCATGGGATCAGACCAACAAATGTTATGGGCTGACTTATTTTTCTGGACCCATCATACTGCTATTTTATAACTCAGGGTTCACTCCAGAATGTAATTTAGGTACATTCAAATCATGGATGGCACTTTTGCAGATATACAGGTGAAATGTAATATTTCTAACAAAAATTCCTTTCAATTTTAGTACTTAAGACACTTATACAGTTTAAACAAAATTTTGACCTGCAGGCCCTTAACTTCTTTTGAGTCGCTTAGTCTTACACAAGCCTCATGAAAGAGCGACAAGGCCACATTATATGTTGAATTTAAATCTGTGGGGTCATCTTTAAAGGACTCTCATGAGCTGGCATGGGAAGGGGACCTGGGAGAGAAACTGGATAATGATGACAGGGTGGAAATTAGAGAAAATACAGCCTCTTTTCTTCATATCTATAGGTACTGTCCCAAGCATTCAGCATTATGGCAAGCCATTAAAGCCTAAAAAACACAGTAAAACACCTTGATGTCCCTTTCTCTCTCAGGTTTTTTTCCGAATTAGGTGTCCCATCTGCGACGTGCCAGAATAAACTAATTTGACATATTATGTTTGCCGCCACTTACTAACTAGCCTATTGCCCCTGCTTTGCAACAGTCCATAACAGAATATGGCACATCTATCAGATAGAGTTATGATGTGCTTCAACGTATTTCTTCTATTCTCTTGATCTCAATTTCTGTCCATGCATTTAGCCATTCTAAAGTCATGATGTGAGTATCAAAAAACCTGCCCCCCTTTAAACTTGTAACAATATGACACGCCACTCAGTTCATTCCCCCACACTCCCATTTCTTTCCTTATCAAATAAGTAATCAGAATATCCTCCTGCAATCTCTTCCTTATGCCAATTTGCTGTTTTGATGACTTCCTGATTATTTTGGCGTGTATTTCTTATTATTTCATAATGGAATATTGTATATTCTTTTCTGCGCTGTTGTATGTTGATCTGCCACAAAATAAAGTCACTAAAAATATGTGAGTTGTTTTTACCATTTTTCATCAAATTTACATTTTGGCTGAAATTCAAAACCGAAAAGATACCCGGTTTGTCCAAAATCAAAACTAACACCAAAGCACAATGGTGTTTTTTGGATACATAACCAAGACTAAAAACCAGGGTAGATTGCTCATCTCTAAAATACAGAATGACTGCGGCGAAAGGGAGTAATGGTTAGCTCCAGCTATAGTCATTTTGTATCTGTTGCTTGTAATGTGTGATTTGGATTATGATGGATTAAGAAATAATATTTTTATTTTTAAATAAGTGGTGTACAAGGATTTTTGGGGAGCCAATTATTCAAATAAAGTTAAAAGATTTGAAATCTATGTATGGGAGTTTCTTTTTTATTTTACTATTTTGGCATAATGGGTAGGAGTCTTGGGGTACCTTTTCCATTATACTGGGACTTGTTGGGAGAGATCAGCGCTACAAGCTGTTTCCCCTTTGCCGAGGACCAGATGCGGCGGTGCTGCCCGGCCCATCTGCCTATAATCCCTACTGTGCATGTGCAGAGGTTTTACTTCCAGTTCCCGGTAATGTGCTATGTATATCCAGCTATATGTGCTGCAAATATGCAGATAATACCGTTAACGTGCACAGATGTGTATTTGAATTGCAGTAAAAAAGTATAAACCAAATGTGAAATGAAAATGCAGTTGAAATATGAAAAAATGTGAAAGGTCAAAAGTTACCCAGGTAACGACCCAAACCCCGAGGATGTGGATAGAGCACTCTGTATGTAACTAAGTTGAGTGAATGTAAGACATGAATGAATACATTGATAAAATGCTATCAACAATCAATAAAAAGACAGTTGTTGTCAGGGCTTATCCTTTAAACTGCATATCTGTGTGTATCTAGCAAAATAAATACATGAGATGTTAGTTCATATTTTGATCAAAACATTTAGGCCTGCATCCCGGCTTCAAAATATGAACAAATACCTCATGTTTTCATTTTGCAGGATACACACAGATATGCAGTATTAAGGATAAGTGCTGACAACAATTGTCTTTTTGTTTTGTATATATATAGGGTGTTTATATTGCCATGCAACTGGTACCATATAGAATATGGGATTAATCGACCACAGACTTATTTCTTCTCTGGTTTTGTCTCACAGCAATTAATGTCTGTCGGACCTCAAGTGGATGATGAAGAGGTAGCCATAGCTATCTTACAGAACTTGACTTTCTTGTAGTGGCATTGGAGTCATGTGCTGCCAACTTAACTACAGAAGTCATGAGGGTGGAGCTGTTACAATTCCAGGAGCGAATACCTGTGGACGCTAAAGCTGAAACAACTGGTATGCTCATTAAGGACACTAAACCTAAAATGCCAAAGTGCAGGTGCTTTTTCTGTTGCAAAATGGGACATAAGGCTTCGGAGTGCAGACTAAATGTGCAAAATAACCATGTAATTAACAACGAATCAGTTTTCAATGTGGCTGTTGGTACAATGATTTTGAAGCCACCAGACACTTCAGTTGAAAGCACTCAGAGGGATCAGAGACAAGATCCTAACAGCTACCCATTGCCAGAAACTATATGTCTTAGACACTGAGGAGTGTTATGTGATGGCTACTTCTGACACAAGTCAGACTATGGAACGAGTGTTTACCAATGGGATAGTAACAGGAATGGCGGTGAATAATCATGATAAACCAATATGTGAGAGTTGCATCAAAGGTAAACAAACCAGATAACCTTTCCTGAAGTTAGCAACAAGAGCTGAGGTGCCATTAGCCTTGGTGCACATGGATGTATGTGGTCCTATGGAGTCAATTAGTGCTAACGGCTACTTTATGACATTGATTGATGATTACATGAGGATGACTGAAGTATATTTTCTTAAAGCAAAAAGTGAAGTCATACACAAGATAAAGGAATACAAACTTTGGTGGAGACTCAATACCTGAACAAGAACTTTGTTGACGTTCTAAAAAATCATGGAGTTCAACATCAAATGACTATGTCGTACATGCCTGAACAAAATGGTGTAAGTGAGCGTGCAAATCGTACAATAGTTGAAAGAACTCATACAATTTTATGTGATGTTGGCTTAATAAATAAGTTTTGGGCTGAAGCAGTGCAAACAACAGTTTTTTTTGAAAAATGATGCACCAACTGTTGCAGTAAAAGGCAAGACACTAATTGAAGCTTGGTCTGGAAGAAAGCCTTATGTCACGTCATCTTAGGTTGTTTAGATGCAAAACATACGTACACATTCTTAAAGAGAGAATGTTTAAGTTGGACTTTAAATCATAAAACTTTGGGACATTGTAAATGAGAAACTAATAAAATCCAGAGATGTCATAGTCCATGAGACAGCATCACCTAGCGGAGAAATAGGACGTGAAGTTCAAGAAAAGGTAATAATACTTGATATATCCACGTCCACCAATGTGTGTGAGTCAGAGACTTTAAAACCTAACAGCAAGTAGGAGTAAAGCACTTCTGCAAGAAGCAACAAAGGAAAACCTCCAAGGAATTACAGTGAGGAATATACCAACATTGTGTTCTCAGAGCCACAAAATTAGCAAGAAACAAAATACAGTGATGAGTGGGAATACTGGAAATCAGCTGTAAATGAAGAAATTACATCTTTGGATGAAAACGAAACCTGGACTGTAGTCAATTGGCCAAGCTAGCGTAAAACAGTTACAAACTAATGGGTTTCTGTAAGAAGCTAAATACAGACACATCGATTGCTCGTTACAAAGCTCTTGTTTCAAATGGATTTACTCAAATATCTGGAATTGATTATGGGGAAATTTTCTCTTCATTTAGTTATTACCATACATATTTGTTGTTGCAGTTAGATTTTTACTCTGCTTTCCAAAATGGGGAATTTGTTATGGAAGTCTATATGGAATCACCTGAGCATTATAATGAGAACAAGTTTCCAGAAGGAAAAGTATGTTCATTAAAGAAATTTCTGTACCATTTGAAACAAAGTGACTGATGTTGGTACATTAAATTTGATACTATGTTGATTCACATGGACTTTGTACGTTTAGAGAATGACCACTGTATATTCCACAGAATAATAGATGGAAATCTGTTCATTGTTGTATATGTGACTTGTTGCTTGCGGATCAGAAAAATCACATAGACAGTATAAAAAGTCTGTTTTGGAGTAAAAATCAGATTGAAAGACTTCATCACCTGTTGGGAATAAGAATTTAACAAATTCTGAATGCTGAGACGGTCATTATTGACCAACAAAGTTTCCTGTTTAGATTAGCAAGCGCAGCGGTAAGCTGGGCGAGAAGAAAGTAGCCTACAGTTGCTCTTTCCAGTACCAAAGTGGATTATGTGGATTTGACAGAAGAAGCCAAAGAAGCCCTTTGGAATAAAAAGGCTTTGTATGAACTACATCTTCTAACTAGAGTTGAGACTATCGACACCAGGGGGTAAATGTATGAACGTCCGATTTTTTCAACTCGCCGGAAATCGGCGACTTTGCAGGTAAAATTTAAAGCGGCCATGGCTTGTAAAGGCAAGTTTGCCTTTACAAGCCATCGCCGCTTTAAATTTTCAATGCAAAGTCGACCGATTTTTGGCGAGTTGAAAAAATCGGACGTTCATACATTTACCCCCAGATGTGATAGCAAAGGTGCCATTGATTTATCAGCAAGTACCAAGCATCATGGAAGGTCTAAGAATATTGCCAATAGATATCACTTCATACGAGAACTTGATGAGAAAAAGTCATTTAGAGTAAGCTACATTCCAAGTAAGCTGATTGCAGCTGATATGCTTACAAAAGAACTTACAACACAAGTGTTGATTTCATGTCATGAGAAATGGGGTTTGGAATGTCATCAATATTGATGTTTGTTGCTAACTTTATTTCTTGTGTTAACCCCATGTTTCGGTTTGTTAGAGCAAGCAGTTTCCGATCAGGAATGCGGTCATGTGAATTTGAATCCCCTGCACTCCTTAAGATGCTCTGTACACTAGATCAGTGTCAGAGTAATAGGTTTACCTCCATAACATCTGGCACCCCAGATTCCTTGTTCCTGCAGTTATCAGTGTGCTTCCAGTGTATAACGGCTTGTTTCCTGACTCTGGTTTTGGATTCTCCTTCTGGTGCTTTGTTTACCACTGGTATTTTGGACTCACTTGTACCGCTTATGTCTGTATGTGTACCAGACCCTGGCATGTTGACTACATCTATCAGATGTCACTGCCTTTTCCAAACATTTATCATGTCAGAGTGCCATCTTAGGGGCTGCATTCTGCAAATCTTCAGCAGCGAAGCCCATACCACATTGCACTGGTTCTTGGTGAACTCTGTCTGATAGATAACTCCACCATGCCACACTAGTGTGCCAGCTTCCCCAAGTTCACACTATATCTTCGTTATACAGAGGTTTCTGTGAGGGGCTAATAATTACTTCATATATGACACTTGTTCCTGTTGAGCTCCAGTTGTGTATTAATGGGGGAATTGACTACCAGTAACTGCTTTACTCTCTAAACATCTTGTCAGTAGACATCAACCAGTTAGTTGATAGTAATCTTTAAGAAGGAACCTTATTCTTACACCATCAGTTCCTGAATGGACATTTTTGTGAGTTACACTCTGCACGGCTGAAACAGTGGGAGTTTAAATATCTACATAGCGCGCTATCTTATACAGTCTTGGATTTCTCTTCTATTTCCTCCGGAAGGTATATTTCCGACATTTACCAATAAGAAGAGACTATTTCTGTTGTTATCGGGAACCAGGATGTGGATAAACAGAGTTCCGCTGCGGTGAGCATATACATTGGTATAATCTTCTCCATCTGTGGACGATTTCTTGAATCCTAGTTCCATTCTCATAAATTGGAGTGGATCAAGTCTCCATTTGGGTGAAACTATTTGAGGATATTTTGTTCTTTAATTTATTCTATGGAGGATACCTCGGGAGATTTTATTGGACTCTAGGTTTATAGGTTCCATGTGTTATGTGATGTCAAGTGGGGGAGTTTTATATATATATATATATATATATATATATATATATATATATATATATGAGCCACATTACTTGATATGCATTTTTAAACTTTACAGCAGTTTTTATGTATGTATTCATGGTTTGTTTGTATTAAATATATGTTGTTTTGAGAAGAACCAATCTCTGACATTGATTATGGGCAGCACAGTGACTTAGTGGTTAGCACATCTGCCTCACAGCACTGGGGTCATGAGTTCAATTCCCAACCATGGTTTTATCTGTGTGGAGTTTGTATGTTCTCCCTCCAAAAACATACTAGTAGGTTAATTGGCTGCTATCAAAATTGACCCTAGTCTGTGTGTGTGTGTGTTTATATGTTAGGAAATTTAGACTGTAAGCTCCAATGGAGCAGGGACTGATATGAATGAGTTCTCTGTACAGCGCTGCGGAATTGGTTGCGCTATATAAATAACTGATGATGATGATTGATTATTATATAAAGTAGCCAATTCCCACAGTGCCATTTTTCGTGTATCCACTAGTTAGTTGTAACGTCCAACATTGATTATATCCATTGAATGAAACAGAGAATTACTAATTCAGACTGAAACTTTGCCTGTGAGAGACACTCAGCTTCACGTTTTGTTACATTGTACCTCTTTAAGATAAAATTTACTCACTGACTATACCACTGATCGATTCAGCACTTGTAAAGGCAATAATATTTACAAAACTGTTACTGATACCAACCTAGGAGTGACTATACATCTTGGGCTGTGCAGCAACATAAAAAAAATGGAATTGTTTATTTTTTCTAACATTATCTGTTTTAAATGGACTCCCTATAATAATATTTCTGTATTATTTTAAGCATTAAATCAAACATTTATCCATTATCATTTAATATGTCTCTGAATGTTACTAAAGAGTTAAACAAAAAATCAAAGGCCCTAAAGTTTTTGGGAGCCTAGGCAGAGCCTGTCTATTCACTTGCATTTTCCATACCACCATATCCATTTTGACCACTGTATCCAGCTATATGTGCTGTGTACATGCCAATAATAACGCTACTGCACGGATGTGCAGTGTCTGACTGCTGTGTATGAATAATAGTACATAGTACATAGTTCTCCCTGAGACATCTATTTCTAATATCCAATGTTCCACAAGACTGTTTGCCTGCAGTTTGCACAATACCTGTATTCTGTTAAATAAACCAACGTTCCTGGTTAAGTTACAAACTTGTGGATTAACCTCTTTCTCACATTCTGTTGACACCTATTACAAGAATCAACAAATAGGTTATGCCAATAGGACTACTGGTGTAGCAAAGTTTTTCATTACATAAAAGTATTGTTAATTGCACTGGCCCCCATAGCCCATAAGTTTCTGGAGGAGACCCAGTGCGTTTTAACCTGAAAGCTTTTTTGCAGGCCCCTGCCATCCCTATGGGTACCAGACCTGCACTGAACAGCATGTGAATTCAGTATGGCAGCGATTCCCTATTCTCATGGACCCCTCTTAGAGAGAAAATCAGTACACGCTTTCTAATACTGGGGCAGGCTGAGGATATTTTAATTATCTTTTTTTTTTTAAATCATAGGAGAAGTTTTTTGGATGAGACACAATTCCCACCAGCTCTGAGTCGGTGCAGAAATCAAGTCCTTTTCTGGAAGGGAAGGGTGAGAAGGAAGGCCATGGCAATGCATCCTTACCACTCCTTTATCTCATTGTAATAACCTTGGTCTTGTTTCTGTGTGGTTCTGAAAAAGGAGACACACTGGTGCCACTTCTCATTAATTCAGTGGGAATGTGTTCACTCCACCCAACTCTTTCTCTCCACCTGTGAAAAATTCCTCATCTCTGCAAATAATGCAGGTTTACTCCACAAACCTATGTGACCCTGTGGAAATTAAAGTGCATTTGTGCAAATTGAAATGAACAGTGGGTCAAAAGCTGTATTTCCAATATGCTGTACAAAATATGCTAGTTGATATATCAATGTATATTTGTATTTGTAACAATACTGGTACCAGAAACAATTATTTTATCTTGTGGTGGTCAGTGTATTTTAACAATGCATTGTCTCTCTATTTCTACTCCTAGATAGCTAATGCTGTTAATGACAACTTAATGAATCTTATAGTGAGGATATGAACCAGGAAAGAAAAAAAAAAGATAAGTAAAAATATAACACCCATATTCTATCCATATACTCTGGGAAACGTGTGAGAAGCAGAAGCAGTAAGCTGCTTTTATAAGAATGTGACACTATAGACATAGTTGATGACATTGACATTTGTAGATGCTTGGTTTATTTAGATCACATACATTGATATTGGCCGGATTCACTAGTAGGCATTAAGTATTTGCTGAACTTTTGGCAAATAGTGAATTAATTTGCAAATGGTGAATCTCTGAAATCGGCCTGACCGATTCATCTATTTCTATCCAGCTCCACTGAACAGAATGATTCCTTGTGGAAGCGAATATGGCTGCAGTCATGACACCGGCACCAATAGTTACAATGGTGTATTGAACAGCAATGACAGTGCCTTGTTTGGCTTACTTATGGGAATATTAAGTAGAATGGCTCTTACTATAGTTTCAAATTAAGCTATATGATGATAATTCCGGTCACACTGCAATATTTATAGTGAGGCTCAAAGGCTATATAAATTCTAAAATAATAACAATGGGTAAGAGGCAGGAGCCAGAAAAACTATTTATCAAGATGTCTTAAAACAAGATAACACTGGATACACTTCTACTTCTACCCTACAATGTAATCAATTTTAATGAAATGTCTTTGCTTGTTCTGCCAAAAATGATCCAAGCAGCTACTCCTCCATGTAAATACACAGAAGCAGCTTTTTTGTTTTAGTGCTAGAACCAGTGCTACAACTATGTGGCAGTCAAGCAGTACACATTTAATTAAAAGGAGACATGAGTATCAATATCATATTCAAGGTTTAGATAGATTATTTCTCCCGAATTGCTCTTGCTATGAAATCATGTGGCATGATTATGTGATGTTACTTTTCCCAGAGCAAACAATATATACAAAAAAAACATATAATAACTTTTACGGGTAAATGTATGAAGTGGCTTGTAAATGTAAGTTTGCCTTTACAAGCCATTGTTGCTTTAAATTTCCCCTGCAAAGTCGCTGATTTCCGACGACTTGCAGAGATCAACGTTTCATACATTTACACCTTGGAAAAGGTAATTATAAAATGGAACAAAAAGGAACTTTCATTAAAAAAAACTTGTTGAAATAAGCACATACCCTTATTACCAGGAAAACACATTTTTTACCCCTACAGGTTAACTCCATAAAAAATAGAAAATTAATAGTATTAGCTTAATTTAAATAATTTAATATAAGAAAAATATTAAAACAATGAATTGCACTTACTGTAGATGTGCTGCTCAGCTCATCTGAAGTATTCCCCAAGGACGATGCTGGCCCCCCTCCTCAAAATGAAGATCCTACTCATGTAAGAGATAATTTACAGGGGAAGGGCCCAACACATGTTTAGCCTGCTCAAAACAAGGCATGCAGAGAGAAGTGCATTGTGGGACTTTCATGCAATGGATCTGTGTTATATCTTTAAAATGCTTATCGGTTAATATTCTTATCTTAAATAACCTCTCTTACACTCATACCATTTACCTTTAATAATTGACACCAGAAGTGATTGTGGCAAAATAAAGGAATTTATTTTATGACCAAAAACTGTATGGTCCAAGAGAAAACAGCAGGCTGTATGGAAAGGCCCAAAAACTGGATATCCCAATGAGAGTCAATTACCCTTTAGATATCAATCAACGTGGGTAACATTTTCATTCGGGTGCAGATATTATCCATCACCTTCACTTGGGGATCAATTATCCCATGCAATCCAGAACACGCAAACCCTTTGTGTTGAAAGCAGCACAACCACAAGTGGGCCCCCAAGGGCAGTTCTTGCACTGAAACTATAGCCAACTCCTCAAAGAGAAACGAGTTCAGAACGCCCCAAACCAATGCAATGTGCGCCCAACAAGCCTTGGATGTCGATTGCACAGTGTTTTCCGGCTAAGCTTGGTTTCTCAAGAACCGAATTCCACCACCATACCTAAATCTACACTCACCAACCTCCTCTAAATCTGCCCAATAACAAAATTAGACCCTCATCGGCAAAAGAACCAGACCCGAGCCAAAAAGGCAAGCACAATTAGATTTAAGTCAAAGATGCTCGATTCGCCAACCACCAAAAAGTGTGTGTGCGGGTGGCTCAAACTTGGCCACCTAATTTAACGTTCACCATGCCTTTCTAACCACCCTTAATGGAAAAAGACATCCAAATCCCCTGGGAAACTACATCGGACTATTCATGCCAGGTTAGATTCAATCAGGGAGCCATTAAGGTATTTCAGAACAGAGGAGCTCAACACAGCACCAGACCAGAGTGGTACAGAGCGGAGAGAGGCAGGAGACAAGGCCCAAAAGGTAACAGCCAGGAAAATACAGGCAGGGAAATGTAAAAGGGGAGAAGAAAGAAACAAGAGAAATTGAACATGAGCGAAAGTAAAAGTATAAAAAACCTTGTGGTGCCAACAGCCAATCAGGACCACTTGTAGAGGAAAATTTAGGCCCTCATGACATGCAGAACCACTTGAACAGCCTGTTTAGTAGATACTGGATACTTTCTAGCTCTGGGTATACTGTGCAATGGTGTCACTATACAGCGCTTAAGGTTTAGAAAGATTCCCTATAACTGCTTGACAGGTTGGTTGTTCTGGTACTCCCACAGTCAAAAAGAGCGGCGATGGAGAGCAAGTTGACCAGATACATCAATGAATTTTGTAATTGTGATCATGTAGGCCCAAGAGCACATGATGAGATTGCCACCACTGTTCATTCCATAATAAAACAGTACAAACAGTACAAACCTAAATACAATGGAACTTAAATAAACTCTAAAACTGTTCCAAAATATCTCTATATTGTATATAATTGATTATTTAAAGTACAACTTGAAAATAATAAGGGAACTTCTACTACAATACTAAAATAATACATTGCATAGGTCATCAAAAAACCTAATGGCCATCTTGAGGTCCTTCAAAAATATCTTGCTGTCTATTGGATTATGGTGCCCACATTCTGAAATTTAACATTATTGCCCTGAGTCATTAAGGAGAGCAAAGCATAAAAAAGGAGTAACTTTGCACCTGGCAAAACCATATTGCATTGAAGTGGGAGGTAAATTTAAAATGTGGGACATATTTATAGTTGGGATAGGTCATGTCCTTTACATTTCAGTGTAAAAATTAAAGCTATCAAGTATTTGTGTGCTACATGAAAAAAGAGCCAAAATTTAACTGATGTGCAAAATAATAAACTAAATTGCACCCCTTGGGCCTGAGTCATTAAGGAAAGTAAGGCAAAAAAATTAGTAAATGTTCTCTGGGACAAACCATGTTACAATGCAAGGGGCGCTGCAGAATCAGTGGCGCTATATAAATAAATGGTGATGATGATGATGATGAAGGCGTTCAAATTAGTTTATTGTTTTGCAGATAAGTTAAATATTGGCTCTTTTTACATCTAACATACACATACTTGCTAGCTTAATTTTTACACTGAAATTTAAAGTTGATCTAGGACACGCCCTTTCCTAACTATAAATCTGTCCCCACATTTTAAATTTACCTCCCCCTCCAATGCACAATGTAGCATGTTTTTTTCCAAAGTTACTACTTTTTTATGCATTGCTCTCCTTAGTGACTCAGGCCCCTTGTATTGTAACATGGTTTGTTCAAGAGCAAACTTTACTCCTTTTTTTGCTTTGCTCTCCTTAATAACTCAGGCCTTATATATAAATAGAAAATCTTGTTTACAGGATTATTTCATTGTAAATCTTGAAGTTTCTGTAAATTATTAGTGTAGCTTTTTATCAACCAACCCTTAGTGTATTCAGTGTAAACATTTACTGAGTACACTTTAATGAGTGTAATATTGTAGTTCTCGGAAGATGACTCACCTGCAATTCGTCTCTTGTCATATTATTGTAAAGAACTGCCCAGCAAATTACCCACAGCAATAGCCTACTACTACCCTCCCCCAAAGCCAAACTTTAACATCAATCCTGCTGTCAATCCTTGTAATCTCTTTTGCTCTCCCTCCCCACAACTACCACCATTTGTGCGGGAGCAGAAATGGTGCCAATGCAGAAATTACCAAGAGGTTGGTACAGAATCTGCCACAGAAGCTGAGTCCATTGTAGCCTGCGAGCTGGTGTATTGCTGGGGAAGCTGACCCAATCCACGAGCAATGGGGTAGCTAGCTAGAAAATACTTATGATCCAGGAATTGTGCTAATTTCCCACAAGGTATTACTCCTATTTTAGGAACAATTGTTCTAGGGGAGGAATTACTCTTTATATTTGTAAATATAAAGTAAATAAACCTGGATTATATTTTATGTTTTTTACTATTAGTGTAAACTGTCACTTTCAGTAGAATGTAGCAAGCTGAAGTATCCATTGAATCTGTCTAAAGTATCCATGAGGATTTCTCAATGTAGGTTGAGGAATAACAATGTTGTGTATGTAACATTACAGAAAATTGAGGTCATATAAAATAAATGTTTAAAAACCAACTATATGGTAGCTCATGTTGGATTTTTGTTTTTATTTGGCAGAACAATTGTTCAAAAGCAAAAGTCTTGAACATGTGATGGTGAAATGTATCTGGATCTATTAATATTCTATTAATCAAAAGAAGTTCAAACAGGATCAGAGTTTAAAAGTTTAAGTGAGCATCAAGTATAAATGTTTACAACCATCACAATCTATTTTCTGTCTGGAATAATTGAGAATTTGAAAATGCACAGTATAGTATGTACAATGTGATTTATCTTTTAGAAAAAATGCTAACTACAAGTTTGGTTTACCTATCAGCCACTTTAAATGGTGTTTATTGCAAATACATACTAGCTTTCCAGGTCCAAGGAAGTTCTCATTTTCTTCCCCAGTATAAATCTTTCATCATAATGGTTTTCTTCCACTAATTTACACTTCTGCTGAACCCAAATGAACAGGGTATTTGGTATGCAGAGGGCAGTATCAGGTACATTTTATAGCCTGAATAAACAGTAATGATACATTCCAAACTTACAGGAGTCCTACACTTACACTACATGGCCTAAACTAGGTAGATATCCTTTCTAATTAGTGTGGTTGGTCATTTCACCCACACCCATTGCTAACAGGTGCATAAAGCCTTACAATATGCATAGCCATCACATTAGCAGTAGAATGGGTCATACTAAAGAGCTCAATGACTTTCAAAATGGCACTGTCAAAGGATTCCACATTTCCAGCAAGCCAGTTCATCAAATCTCTGCCCTGCTAAAGCTGTCCTGATCAACTTTAAGTGCTGTTAAGATGAAGTGAAAATGTCTAGGAGCAATAACTGCGCAGCCACGAAGCGGTAGGCCACACAAGTGCAAACAATGTGACCGCTGAGTGCTTAAGCATGTAGCACATGAAAAAGTTTGTCTGCAACACTCACTACCAAGTTCCAAACTGCCTCTAGAAGCAGTGTCAGCACAAGAGCTTCATGGATTGGGTTTCCATTGATGAACAGCCACACAATAGCCTCGAGAGTGATGTAAATGGGGTGTTGGTCTATACTTCCGCTGAGAAATCCCAATGTTATTGAAACATTACAATGTACATATGTGAGATATGTAATAAAGACAGTTTGGAGCAAATGGTGAAGTTGAATATATTCAATGGAGTACCTAGGAGTGAAAGTAGGCAAGACTTTGAAGTGCTTTTTTCCTTTTCCAAAAAGATAATTTCCATGTGGGCCTGAAATCCTACAAAAGGTCATGCAAGTGGTAGCATGGTATTACTTTCCTGCCTTGCAAATTATATACATTTTTGGTTATTATTTACTACTTTAATTAAATGGGCATTCTGTAATAAAAGAAGCTTCAGTTTGTCACCACCTCACTTTAATAAAGCCAAGATTAGTTCCCATAAAAGAGAGAGTAAATTGGCAGCGGATGCGGTCAGATTTCCAACAGTGGAAATGTCGGCAATTAGCTTATTGACATGAAAATGTCAGCTGGCTAAATGCTGACACTTCAATTGTGGGGACATCTTGAAAATGTCGACAGTGTGATTGTCAACAGTCACAATGTCTACAATCACAATGCCAACATGTTAAAAGACCAATGCCGGCGGGTCCGAAGAGGGCACAGCTGAAATGAGAGGAGTGAGTGTGGCTTAGAATGGAGATTGGGGCAGCTGTTAGGGTGTATTAGTGTGAATAGTATCATCAGGCATCAGGAAAGCTTTAAAAAAGGAACAGGTTTTTAGAGAACGTCTAAAGCAGAGGTGTCCACAGTCAGTTCTCAAGGGCTACCAGCAATTCATGTTTTCAGGGTTTCTTTAATAATGCACAGGTGAGTTAATCTATTTGGCTGGGTCAGTAATTATCCTACCTGTTTCTACAGACAGAAATCCTGAAAACGTGAACTATTGGTAGCCCTTGAGGACTGACTTTGGTCACCTCTGGTCTAAAGATTTGAAGACAGTGGGGAAGTCTGATTGGGCGTGGTAGGGAAATCCATAAATGGGGAGCAGCACGGGAGATATCTTAGAGGCACGAGTGAGAGGTGGTTACCAAAAACGAAAAAAGGCGCAGGTCAGAAGTAGATCTAAGAGGGCAGGAGGGAGAATATTTTGATATGATATTTGAGATGTATGAAGTGGTGGTGTTGTAGAGGGCTTTGTAGGCAAGGGTGAGTAATTTGAATTGGAGCCAGTGTAGGGATTTACAAAGTGGTGCAGCAGATGTGGATTTATGTTTCGGCATCTTTTGATTAGTACATGGGTTGAATTTGGTGGAATAATCTGCTCTTAGTAGATTTAAGGAATATTGCATTCTCTCCACTTGTACTTAAATCAGACATTGGAACTGATTTGTAACTTCTCCCAGTTACATTGGCATCACCCCTCCTTCTTCTGAGGGTTATTATTGATCTTGGCATGATGTGTGTCACGCCTGAGGTTCTGTACGTAGCCAGACTGTGTTGTGTCTCTGGAGTTAGGCTGGGGACTATGTACACAAAGATGGTTGGCCTGATTACGTTCCTTTGCATGTAGGTAAAAGGACAGGAACAGGTGGTGATAAAATTAATTAATAAATTGCTGGAACCGACATGGAGCTTGTAATGCTGGAACCGAAACGGAACCAGAATGCTGGATGATTGAACCGAAATGCTGGAACAGGAAAGGAGCTGGAATACTGGAACCAGAATGGAGATGTTAATGCTGAAACCGGACTGGAGCCAGGATGGAGCTGGTAATGCTGCAACTGGAATGCTGGAGCCGGAATGGAACAGGAATGCTGGAACTGAAATGGAACTGGTAATGCTGGAACCGGACACAAGCCGAGATGGCGACTGCACTATCTGAACTGGAACAACCAAAATGATTGCAGACTGCTGGGAACCAGGTTGGCCTTTGAAATAACAATCTTGCACTGGCAACAGGTGAGGGCTCCCGAAAGTCCTTTTATAGTAGTTTGATTCCTTATTGGAGACTGCAGTCAGCTGGGCAGAAGCAGAACTCTGAGTTGCTGAGTTGGATCAGGTGACTATACACAAGATGGCAGGTCCCAGGAACTGGTTTTGGAGGGAAACCTGAAGTGGAGGCTGCTATCCCCTGATTGGAAACTTTTTAACCAGTGAAAGACCCAACTACTATTAAATTAATGCTAACTCTGGGAACTCTCTGCTGCTGGATTAAGCTGCTCCACTCACATAAACACTGTGTACTCCACCCACTGGTGTGTTGCCTACTTGTGCTTGCTCCACCTACCAGTGCAATGCTTTGCCTTCTTGTATGTTAGTTCTGCCAACCGTGACAGGCGGATTCTGCCTACCATTGCGTTTTGTATTTGCCTCGCCTAAAACTGATGTGGCTAGGACTAACGGTGTGATAGCTCCACCTACTTTTGTTTGGCCCCACCTATCATTTATTTGGTCCCGACTACATGAGGTCACTTTCAGGATTAAGTTCCCTATCCACTCCTGTATTTACCACTTTAGCTGCACCACGATTTAGAACAGGAGAATGAGGATAGAGGAGGAAGGGGCAGGATGAAGGAGGATAAAAGAAGAGGATGAAGGATGATGAGGAATATAGAGCAGGGAAAAGGAAGGAAGGAAGGAAGGAATGATTAGCTGTTTTGATCATAGGTCAGCCCTATTAGTTATCTCTGTGGGTTAAATAATTCACCTAGCTAGTGAATGTCGCAGCCTTTTATTCTACATATAAAACATACAGCACATAAAATAAATAAAAATGTGAGAGTACTAGAAGGTTCACCACACCACAAACTACACACTCCTATACTTCATAAGTGTTATTGGCTCAGTCACTACAAAGCACAATCCCGGCTGCACACAAAACAATAGAAAATATGCAATAATACCAGAGGTTTCTCCATACTGAAAACTACACATTTCTATACTCACCAGTGTCTTTGTCTTAGTCAGTTCAATGAGCAAACCCGGCTGCTGAGCCACGCTCTTCACTACTCTACCCACATTGTAGGGACAGAGTTCAATGCCCTACTACTTTTTACAGGTCCACAAAGAAAGCACAGTCCAAGGAGGCTTCAATGTCCACACATGCACAATATTGGACCAGTCTGACAGAGGTAGTGAATCCAAGTCAGCACTGACGTGAAACACCCTCTGCCCTGCATCAGTGTCATTTTAAACCTCTCTCACTTTCTCGCTAACCATGGGCTGCCCACGGACCTTCTTCACTCCTTACATGCACTATACCTGTACATCACACCAAACTCTTGCTGTGAAATTGAATATTTCTTTTTCGACTGATCTTTAAAGCTCTATAGAATCGGAGCCCTGGTTACATGAGAAAAACTGTTGGTACCACATATTAGCACATGCTCCCTTTGTTCTTCTTTGAGACTTAAGGTACCCAGAGTTCCATTAAATTCAATTTCATCTCAAGCTTTTTGTCACCCTGATTCCAAATGTTGGAAACTCCCCAGTTCCCACAGTTTAAGGTATCCTCTCTCAAAAAATCTGTTTAACCAGACTTAATCATTATGACAGCAATTAATCTTATTACATCATATTGACAGGCACAGTAAAGTGCTTTGAATCACATGGGAGAAAATCAATACATAAATGTTATTACTATTATTAGTATTATCAGTACTGAATACACCTAAACATACACTTAAAATGCACTCTTTAGATTAGGCACCGGTTTGTTTTTCTCTGTATCTGTGTTTCTTCAAAAGACACATAGAAATTAGTTACATTAACTTCAGCATTGATCCTGATTAATTACCTTCCATTGGCGCCTTGTCCCTTTGTCTGAATGAAATTCCAAACCAAAGAAATGACTGACAGTTTTGGCATGCATTTAGTGAATACCAGAATCTTCACAATACCTGGTTGGTTACACGATACAAATTCTGCAGATTAATATCCATATCAATATTCATTGAATCAATAGCTAATCAATTACCTAAAATGTATTCTTCATTAATCATTTTATGTACAATGATGCAGTCATAGCAATGCTGCTTTACAGCACTAAGGCTTTGAGTTTGATTCCAACCAGAATGTTATCTTTATGGAATTTGTATTTTGTCCCTGTACTCACATGATTTTCATGCGAGTCCTACAGTTTTCTCCCCTGATTCAAGTAGTTACTGGTTAATTATTTGGCTCATTTTTTAAAGTCAAACTTACCCTGTTTTTTAAAGCTTTCCCGTTAAGATTTATCTAACCGGGTCACAAGGAAATATAGTTATATAAAAATTTGTACAGAAAGACTTTCAATTGACAGTGCTACAAACAACAGTTAAAATATCCACTTGATGCACTACCATTTTTCTTGTTGCTTTTGCAGATAAAACTCTCTTCTGTATATACCTAACACTCACACTCCAAACGCAACCTTCGTCTGCACCACTCCCATTCCATACTGCCACAAAAGTACTTTATATTCTTATCAAACATTTGTTTAGAGCGGAGGAAGATGGGAAGGACAGGAGAGCGGTAGGGAGTATAAGAAACCAGCAAGGACCATTTATAGCTGCCTGCTGGGTGTAAACAAATGCATTGTTTCCCACAAAAATGTCCTCAAAGATAGACCAATAAAAGGCATTTACTTTCCTGCACACAACACAACAAAAGAAACAGGTGCCCTTTTAAATCGGCCCGTACATATGAAATTTTGATGATGTGTTAAACCCCTGCTGGTCTGGTGTTCACTTAGCTGGGGTGCCCTGTTGTCGCGTGGTACAGCAATCGCTGCCTTCCTCCTCTTCTGCTCTGGCTATGGCATGGTGACCAGAGGTTCCCCTAAATATTGAAAAGTTTAATCACAGTGTAATGTGGAGTCAACACCCGATGTTGTGGATGTAGCTGTTACACAGCAAGAGGTCAGAGTGAATCATGAATACAGGCAGACAGTAGGCATGTGCCAGAGGTCCTATACAGGGACTCTCTTCCTTCGTGCACACCATACCCTACACCAGGGACCCTCCTTAACAACTTCAGCCACAATGCCTTCATGCAGCGACACCCACTCATGGCATGGAGGTACTTTCCAAGGGAGTTCTCCTCCTCTTGTAATTCCAAATATTCAGGGACCTTCCATCATAAGCCTTCTGATGCTGCCAACTATTTTTTAGACTTTGAAACTACTTTCAGGTATTACATCCCAGTAACCACTCACTCACTTTAGCCTCTCGATATCTCACAGCACTCCTCTGACAGGGTTCAATTGTGCTGCTGAATATCAATACTTCCCTCTATTTACGGGCACGATAAATTTGCCTATGAACCCTCTCCTAGGGTGCTGACTCTCTTCATTATTGGGTCCCCCCCCTTTCATTGCATATTCTTTTGGCCGCTCCATGCACTCACCCACCTCTGGATACTTCTTCTTGGGGACATCATCCATCTCAGTGTATATATTGCTCCTAGTGAGCTTCTTCTGAGGTACCCCTAGTGGTGGGGATCCCCTCTGCTACCTCTACTCCTCTCAGGGGCTTTTACTTATTTGGGGCCTTGATCTCCCTTACTGGGGTAATCTACTTGCGCCTTGCGACAACCCACTGCACCTCCTGTTTTCTGCCCTGTGTCTTGGCTGCAAAGTTGGCCATTTCTGCTATTCGATTTCATAGACTCTGATCCCCATGTGATGGCGCTATCTCTGGTACTGGTGCTTTCACGCCATGCAGTTGACCATGCCCCTACCAATGATGTATCCATCCACATCATTGCATGGGGCCACTTCTTCAATTACATGAGCGCACCCATCACCGGCGCCCTCCTCCCATGATAGGCACTGCCTCACTGCACAAAAATTCCCCCCAGTGACCTTGCCTGCCATCTCCAGGTGGGCGGGGCCTTACTATGTAACGCAAAATGCATTACAGATGATTTGACCAAGCAATCGGATGACTTATAGTTAATATTCAGGCCTTTTAGTGTGATCAGAAGATTACTACACAGGCCTATAACATTCATTTTCCAACTAACTTTTCCAACATGCCCAATAAATAGCCAATTAGTTTGGATTGGATTATTACCCATCATCACATCTCTTTGGGAGCCAATTGCCCAAGAACACAGGCAATACATCATATGTGGCCAATGTTAGGGAAAATTAGATAATCTAATTAAAGTTCTCTGATTGTACATTCCGCTGAATTGTTGTTGATAAAAAAAAGCAGGGTTCCTAGACACTGCAAGTGAAAAGTGCCATAGCCAAGTGTTCTTTGTATGTGGTTCTGAATGAGGAAACAAGAGGAAAATGTATAGTTGCCATATGGTATTTTTACAAATTGTTATTTTTGTTTCTGTTTGATTGCCTCAATTGGCCCTGTCACTTGAGAACACTTCATCAGGAACGACAGCAGACAGTGTGAGCCAAGCCGTGTCCTGGAACTTGACATAAGGCTCATGACAGCAGGCTCTGCTGTCTGTATTATTAGTCCATGTTACTTACACTTCTCTGTGCCCCCTGGTATCCCAAGAGAAACAGTCGCTTGCTGGTTGGCCACATTGGAGACTACTCTGACATTTTGCAGATAAGAAAGTCTTTGACAGATTGAAGAGTTATTCTAGCTGCCAAATAAAAATCAACTTACAGTGACTTCTGCCATCCATTTATTTTAAGCTCCATTATTAGCGTTATCACAAATACAGACATACCTACATTTAAAACCTCCAATCCTAACAAAAATTTGTTTTTATCCTAGTCTAGTCCAATTATTGACGAATAATTTATATATTTTTTTAAACTAACCTGAAGCTGATTAGAATAACCTGCATGATACAGAAGTGCTAAAACTGTAAGTAATTTTTATAGCATTATGTTTCAATGATATGTTAGCTATGGCTACTTTCCTCTGTAAAAATGATTTAAGTTAGAAATTATTATTATTATTATTATTATTATTAGCTAACATTTTAAGATTCACTGTATATTATGGAAATAATGTTGCAAACAAATTACATACACTATATGGACAAAAGTATTTGGCCACACCTGTCAATTATTGAATTGAGGTGTTTCAATCAGACCCATTGCCAGAGGTGTATAAAATCAAGCACTCAGCCATGCAGTCTTCATTTGCAAACATTTGTGATACAAAGTGTGTCGTTCTGAAGAGCTCAGTGACTTCAAAAGTGGTACTGTGATAGGATGTCACCTTTACAACAATACGACTTGTAAAATTTCTTCCCTGCTGAATATTCCACAGTCAACTGTAAGTGATATTATTAGAAAGTGGAAGTGTTTAGGAACAACAGCAACTCAGCCGCAAAACAGAAGACTGCTTAAAATCACAGAATGGAGTCAAAGACTGCTAAGGCACATTGTGCGTAAAAGTCGCCAACACTCTGCTGATTCCATTGCTGAAGAGTTCTGAACTTCCACTGGCATTAATGTAAGCACAAAAACTGTGTGGCCGGAGCTTAATAGAATGGGTTTCCATGGCCAAGCAGCGGTATGCAAGACACACATCACCAAGACCAATGCCAAGCATTGGATGGAGTGGTGTAAAGCCCACAGACACTGGACTGTGGAGCAGTGGAAATGTGTTCTGTAGAGTGATGAATCACGCTTCTCTGTTTGGCAGTCAGATGGGCAAGTCTGGGTTTGGCGGAAGCCGGGAGAACATTACCCGCTTGACTGCATTATGCCAATTATGAAGTTTGGTCGAGGAGGAATAATGGTATTGGGCTGTTTTTCAGGTTTGGGCTAGGCCCCTTATCTCCAGTGAAGGGCAATCTTAATGCTTCAGCATACCAAGTCATTTTGGACAATGCTATACTTTGTGTCAACAGATTAAGGAAGGCCCTTTTCTATTCCAACATGACTGTGCCCCAGTGTACAAAGCAAGGACTACAAAGACAGGGTTTGATGAGCTTGGTGTGGAAGAACTTGACTGGCCCGCACAGAGCCCTGACCTCAACCCCACTGAATACCTTTGTGACGAACTGGAATGGAGATTGTGAACCAGGCCTTCTCCTCCAAAATCAGTGCCTGACCTCATAATTGCTCTACAGAATAAATGGGCACAAATTCCCACAAAAACACTTCAACATCTTGTGGAAAGCCTTCCAAGAAGAGTGGAAGCTGTTATCGCTGCAACAGGAAACCAACTCCATATTAAAGTATATGTATTTGAATACAATTGTCAAGTGTCTGAATACTTTTGTCCATATAGTGTACAGGGCCGGACTGGCCATCTGGCACTGCTGGCAAATGCCAGAAGGGCCGATGGGCAGATGGGCCGGTCCGGTCCCTGGCAGTCGGTGCACGGTGTACTGACAGCGTACACCATGCACTGACACAGCGTGCATTGACAGCCTGGTGGCTGGCTCCTCCCCAGGAACCAGCCACCAGATCACATGGGCAGCGCTGCGCGCTGCACTGTCGAGTCGGCCGGGTCTGAGGAGCGTGGAACAAAAGAAGAAAGAAGACAGAAACAGGAGGAGAAAAGAAGATGAAAAGGTAAGTACAGTAAAACGGTGGGGAGGGGGGGAGATAGCGGGTGACGGATGCCACACAGAAAGCAGGAAAAGGGGGAAGATAATGGCACACAAAGCAGGAAAAGAGGGAAGAGAATGGCACACAGAAAGCAGGAAAAGGGGGAAGAGAATGGCAGACAGAAAGCAGGAAAAGGGGGAAGAGAATGGCACACAGAAAGCAGAAAAAGGGGGAAGAGAATGGCACACAGAAAGCAGGAAAAGGGGGAAGAGAATGGCACACAGAAAGCAGAAAAAGGGGGAAGAGAATGGCACACAGAAAGCAGAAAAAGAGGGAAGAGAATGGCACACAGAAAGCAGGAAAAGGGGGAAGAGAATGGCACACAGAAAGCAGGAAAAGGGGGAAGAGAATGGCACACAGAAAGCAGGAAAAGGGGGAAGAGAATGGCAGACAGAAAGCAGGAAAAGGGGGAAGAGAATGGCACACAGAAAGCTGGAAAAGGGGGAAGAGAATGGCACACAGAAAGCAGGAAAAGGGGGAAGAGAATGGCACACAAAAAGCAGGAAAAGGGGGAAGAGAATGGCACACAGAAAGCAGAAAAAGGGGGAAGAGAATGGCACACAGAAAGCAGAAAAAGAGGGAAGAGAATGGCACACAGTAAGCTGGAAAAGAGGGAAGAGAATGGCACACAGAAAGCAGGAAAAGGGGGAAGAGAATTGCACACAGAAAGCAGGAAAAGGGGGAAGAGAATGGCACACAGAAAGCAGGAAAAGGGGGAAGAGAATGGCACACAGAAAGCAGGAAAAGGGGGAAGAGAATGGCACACAGAAAGCAGGAAAAGGGGGAAGATAATGGCACACAAAGCAGGAAAAGAGGGAAGAGAATGGCAGACAGAAGCAGGAAAAGGGAGAAGAGAATGGCACACAGAAAGCAGAAAAAGAGGGAAGAGAATGGCACACAGTAAGCTGGAAAAGAGGGAAGAGAATGGCACACAGAAAGCAGGAAAAGGGGGAAGAGAATTGCACACAGAAAGCAGGAAAAGGGGGAAGAGAATGGCACACAGAAAGCAGGAAAAGGGGGAAGAGAATGGCACACAGAAAGCAGGAAAAGGGGGAAGAGAATGGCACACAGAAAGCAGGAAAAGGGGGAAGATAATGGCACACAAAGCAGGAAAAGAGGGAAGAGAATGGCAGACAGAAGCAGGAAAAGGGAGAAGAGAATGGCACACAGAAAGCAGGAAAAGGGGGAAGAGAATGGCACACAGAAAGTATGAAAAGGGGGAACAGAATGGCACACAGAAAGCTGGAAAAGGGGGAAGAGAATGGCACACAGAAAGCAGGGGGGGGGGGAGAAAAGTGAGGATGCCACACAGGGGGGAGGGGGGGGCTGTATATTACTACTGGATATTTATATAACCTCACATTTTATGCAAATGTAATTTAGTGTTGTTAATATGTTTACTTTGTGGCATAATATGATTTGGGGCACTACTGTATGGCATAATATGATTTGGGGCACTACTGTATGGCATAATATGATTTGGGGGCACTACTGTATGGCATAATATGATTTGGGGGCACTATTGAAGTATAATATTAACCGGGGGCAGTATTGTGGTATAAAATAATTTGGGGGCACTATTATACGAACTGGGGCACTATTGTGGCATAATATGATTTGGGGGCTATTAATTGAAAGTGGGGCCGTTTGGGGAAAAAATAACGTCTATTTATTAAATGTGAATAGAAATTATTTAATGGCATTGATGGTTGGGGGAAATAGGTATATTTCTTAAACGTAAATGCGATTTAATTTATTGCTGGGGTTGTTTGGAGGGAGGTATATAGGTTTATTTATTAAATGTGAATACTACAATTTTAATGCTGAGGCTTGAGGGAGGGCTAATTATAAAACATGGGTTGCATTGATTAAACACCAGGGCTGGTTGGAGGTTTCTAAATTACATGTACCCATTTTTTTTTTCCAAATAGGGCCTCCAGCATTCGAGGATCCAGACAAGCAGCAACTAAAGACACTAGCAGCCACAGGTGGTGTAAGTGACAAGAACACAGGTGGGGAAGTCCCGAATTTTGGTGACTGTCTCGTTTAGTGAGATTTGATCAGACTACAAGGACAGTTGGGAGGTAAGTCCCACTTCACAATGTACTGCTTGTGCAGGCAAAGCTGCGGGCACCTAACAGTATTGCACACAGCATTGCCTGTGTATTTGTCTAACATTCCGTCTAATATGATAACCATGTTACATAATAGGGGCCCCCTGTCTTAAATAACCCAGGCCCCCCCGAGCGTTAATCCAGCTCTGGTTAGCAGGAGGAATCTGATAGTTGCTCCCAGTCCCTGGACAGGACACAGCCTGCAGAGCAAGCCGAGGAGCTCTAGGTCTCACAAGATTTGGTAATCTTGTGAGACAAAGAGCTTCCCTGTTCACTCTACAGGAAGTTCCCACCCTGATGGATGTCAGCAGCATAGATAAGTACAGTGGGCTGGGGGTGTCATAATGTGCCTGGGGGGATGGCGTGATGTGGCTGGGAGGGCATGATAAATGTAATGTTTTATTATAATGTATGTATCAATGCCCCATGTTGGCCACGCCCTTTTTGGCGCCGCCGCTGCGCGACGGCTCACGATTTTTTTCCTTCTGGACCTGAGGTGGGCCTGTGTACTTTAAATGCCAGGGCTGATTTTTAGTCCCAGTCCAGCCCTGATAGTGTATATTGACAATGAAACAGAAAGATAAGTGGGCTCTGCTCAATTGAGTTTCTAATATAAGAAATAACCTTATTGTCAAACAGGGCAATCATTAAACCAACATTTTGCAGGATTGATATAAATATATATATAGAAGGATATGTTTGTAAAACAGGTTGCAGGCAATAATAATTACATTTTGGGGGGGATGTTTGTGTCGTGAGAAAGACCTGTTACTATCACTGGTTGCAAAAAAACTCCAAATAAAACGCAAATAGGGAAATTTCAAAAATGAAAATATCTATAAAAAACAGCAAACAACAGATATAGAGAGAAAAATGAAAGGAAAAGCACAATAGTATAGTAATATATATTTAAAATTGCTTCACAAAGTATTGTATATGTTTACATTATGTTAAAATTCAATTAGTTTATCTGAATAATGTCAGCACTGGGACTTCAAAAAGCTGCTGTAACTCCACGGATAAGACAATAAACCAATGTGAAGTATACTCATTACATGCTAAAAATCCCATATGACTCAGAGATATTGGAGCTTATCCTAAAATAAATACTAAGAAATCACCTGTGGCCACTTTAAGGCAGGCAGCACAGTGGCTTAGTGGTTAGCACATCTGCCTGACACCACTGGGGTCATGAGTTAAATTTCCAACCACGGCCTTATCCGTGTGGAGTTTGTACATTCTCCCCGTGCTTGTGTGGGTTTACTCCCATGCTCCAAAACCATACTAGTAGGTTAATTGCTTGCTATTAAATTAACCTTAGTTTCTGTGTATGTTAGGGAATTTAGACTGTAAGCTCCAAAGGGGCAGAGACTGAGTTCTCTATACAGTGCTGTGGAATAAGTGGCGCTATATAAATAGCTGATGATGATGGTGCAGTAACATGCTGTTAATACTACAGTATTATAAACTCATACACCAATATTTATTGTAGTTTATTTGGACAATGGTGGTAAAGAATGAAATGTATTCTGGTTAAGTTGGCTTCACACACCACTGTTTTGTTTATTAATTTATTTATTCTTCATTAGGTCTGGGACAGAAGAAATCACCATCAAATTCAACTGCGAGAAACTGTAGGACCTCCCTTTTATTGCCATAATCATCCAGATAAGCTATATTAAAGATGTTATACTTGTATGCATTTTAACACTACAATATTACCCATATATTATATTACTACATCATGAGGTGACCTCGGGTTTCTGTTTAAAACTATTGACCACCCCTAAAGCATGTGGACTTTTTAACCTTTGATGGGTATACTACAAATTAATTCATGGTCTAATCCATACTTGCCAACCTTTAATACATTTCTTCCGGGAGCTGCAAGGGGGAGGTGGGCGTATAGGGGGCGGGGCCTCGAAAATCGCCTCTTTTTAGCCCCGCCCCCGTGATGTAATGACGCAAATCGCGTCATTTTACAGCTGGGGCAGGGCCAAACGCCGCGATTCCCAGTGAATCGCGGCGTTTGAACCGATTTCTGCCCACTTCACTAGGAAGTGGGCAGATCAGGGAGATTGCCAGACTCTCCCGGGAATCCGGGAGACTCTCGCAAAATGCGGTAGTCTCCCGGACATTCCGGGAGAGTTGGCAAGCATGGTCTAATCCCACAGGTGAAGCCCCAGTACCAACATCAATCAAATAAGCTGATTGAATTTCCGCATAATGTAATCATATATACTACTGGGAGCGTCTTTAAAATATATTACTACACCATTCCGCATTTTCATTTTTACTCTGTAGCTTATATGTGGATAATTTGTTGAGGCTGAATGCTGGAAGGAGGTTCCTATAATAAAAAAGAACTTTGTGAATTTTGATATTTTAATGAACATATATAAATGGTGCAATATTTTAAGATATATTTGGTATACAAACCTAATAGTCAAAAGGGGAGACTTACTAAAGTGTGGTTTTGTATGCCAGACATTGCATGCAGTTTTCAAATGACACCACAGAATTTACTATCCTGTGATTTGGAGGGTGAAAACTCAAAGAACACCCAATACTTCGGCCAAAACACATGCTTAGGCCAAGCTGCATGGTAAAACTGGATGTGAAATACCTCCTGGTACTCCTGGGTACCAGGAGGTGTTTCACAGTAGTTACCAGGGTAACTTACTACTGGCAGTACAAGAAGCTTTCTAGGATGGGGGCACTATTATTTCATTGTATTAGAATGGGAGAACAATTATTTATTTATATTAGGATGGGGAAACACTTGTAGTGCACGCTCTTGTGGCACTAAAAGTGCAAGTTTGTGAATGCTGGCACAAGAGCGCCCCCACTGGCCAGGGGTACCACAAGGGACTTTGTGCATTTCAGCATTGGGCTGCTACTCTGTAGGTGTCTGGATCGGTCATTTTTCCACCCTAGAGGAACGAGCCTAATGCAGAGTCGGTTGGGCTTTGAGAAAAATGGAAAGGAGATATTTATTTATTATCTACAGCACTCGGTTTAAGTTTTCTCACCTGTTAGAACCACATATTTTCTTTTTAATAATAAGCAGTAGTTGGCCATGTGGTTTGGCAAGTCATCACTTAATATATAAATGTTTTGTATACCTTCAATGTATAAAACTCGTGCATGCAGTTTTATAACTTAGGCTTTAAAATAATGCTCTTTGATGTCCATTTAGCCTTTAGTAAATTTTACAGTCTACAAATGGCACATTAAAGCCCCAGAAACGAAACCACACTTTAGTAAATATCATCCAATAGAGCATTCACCTTTGTGTGGATGATGTACCCCATGACTAAAGTATTATTCTGTGGATTATGTGACTTTGGTTGTTTTATGTTCATAATATTTTAATATATTTCCCTATAGATAAAAATGTAAGAATAAAAATAAACACATTTTTGTGTAGCACTTGTTTATTTTAGTTTGTTTTGTGTTCCTATAGTACTATATATTGCACATATAATAGAGACATTTAACTGATACAAATCAACTGATTCTCCATCCACTGTATGTTGTAAACAGCTAACTAACCATGGTAACTAACAGCATTTGGCAGCATGTAGAGGACGTACTGGAGGACGTACAAATAGCACCCAATATGTTTATCTGTAAATCCTATTACATGCCGCATATTTACAATGTGTAATACGAGAAAAAGCTAATATGTTTTAATGCTTCCAAGCAATCATGTACTTATCAGTGTTATGAAAACGTACAGCAGAATAAATAAAAAAATAATATCCCATAACAGTAAAATTACACAAAGTGTATAAGTCGGATAGATAGTGACTATTAAATTATATATTTTGCCACTGGAAACAGCTTTATGTGATTGTAACACTATCTGAGTCATTTCAGTGCAAAAATATCCTTCTTCTGCTTTTATCATTTATTTGTCAATTGCAGTTAAAAAGTTATTTTTATTTAATTTTTAAAAAACATTTTTATTTAATTCAAGACGGATTATTGTAGTAGATAGATATATTACCTCATGTTCAAAGAACATTAAGTATCGTATAGATTTGTAAACTGGAAATATGGCGGAGGAGTTGACATGCTGTCTGGAAGGAAGGGTTCCGCTGTAATGGGAGAAAGTAGCTTATTTTAGTGAACCCACCTGTTTGTCCACTTGAGAGAAAAAGCGCCTTGTAGAGTGTTACTCCAAGATAGTCAACCCACTCCATGAACTATTCAAGGTGGACACTTCTAACAGCAAAGCAAGGTGGACTTTTGTTTTAAAAGGCAGAATAAAAGTATAATGGAGGTGTTAGGTGTTTGAAGGTGTTAAATCTCTGCCCTTGTTTTTTGTCTGGCTGCAGTACCTCTATGCCACCAGAAGTGTTGCTGTTCTACCTTTGAACATTTTCACTTCACTGGCAGGAGTTAATCTTGTGCTCCTTGTTAATTATCACACCTGTGTCACTGATTTTTTTTATGCCTACTTCCCACAAAACACCTTTCTTGCTATTTCTTGCTACCTGCATTGATACATTCTGTTCCTGGCCCTCGCTGTTAATCTTTGTTCCACTAAGTTACCTGTACCTGCTGTGTATAAAAATCATCCAGGGAGAAGACAACTAGTGTTACCCCAGAGGTAACACTAGTAAGAGCTTCCTAATATCCTCTGGTTCAGTTCTATGTTACATAGCTTGAACAGTCCCTCCCCTTATCCCCGTTTGAAATGAATACCAATTACTTCTTTTCAACTGACCTTCCCAATATTATTGCAGGGGATTTCAACATTCCCACTGACAACCCTATTGGCACTGCCGACCTTAAAAATAATGACACTTCCTCTTGTGGTCTCTCCCACCATCATGATGGACACTCTCTGGGCTTCATGTACTTCCATCTCTGCACCATATCCAGCTTCTCCAACTCTGCCTTCCCAGTCTCTGACCACAACTGCTTTCATTCCATCTCACCTTGCCTCTTTCTCCTCCACCTGTACCCAAATCTGTACACACATATGACACATAAATGTCCATGATCCAGTCCTTTTCTCAGCCTCACTTGAACCACTCCTCTGCAGTTTCATTCTACAACAAAACACTCACTGTAGCATTAGTGAATGCGGCTCCAGCCACCACACATCATCAACAATCATCTTCCTCTAGACTATAAGCTGTCATGAGCAGAGCCCTCTACCTTTTATTTCACATTTGTACCTTTATTGTTAACCTCATCTGGACTTGTTCTGCTTTTATGTGTGATTGTATTTTGTATTAGTTGTGAGCCTGACTGTCCACTGCTGCAGAGTTTCGAGACAGCTTGCAAATAAATGATGATGATGATGATGATGATGTTATTAAACCCAAAACCTAAAGAGTTTAAAAAAGAGTAATTGTCTGATCTAAGACGATGCATTCGGCATCTGCAGCTGAAGACATTCCCTACTCTATGGACAACCCAAAAATACCAATGGCTCTTGTGTGCATGGACTTTTCTGTATCAACAATGACTAAAATGCAATAGGAAATACACGTGTAGCAAATGACCACTTTACTGTACCCAAGCTTACCCACCTAGGATCAAAAGGCTGTCACCATGGTAAATTACCTTGAGAGAAGTTTTTAATGCATTACAGACTCCCTAATCACACACATTCTGAACAAGGTCAAGAATTTGAAACATGCCTTATCAAATAGTTACTCCACCTACTGACTAGAGATGGGACATCGAAAGAAAGCTTTGGTTGCACCGATGTTTTAAACATTGGATACAAAACATTGTTTAGTCTTAAACATTGGTTCTAGAACCGATGTTAACCGATGTTTCTATTGTTTTTTAAGTAAACTGCCTTCTTAAACATATAATACACTAATAAACTTCTAAAATCATCCCTATATTTATCTAAATGTAGGCTCACAGTATGTGTATGTATGTATGTATGTGTATATATATATATAGAGAGAGAGAGATGTGAGAATTTTGAGTGAGGTCATCAGTCTCTTTTTCCTGCAGCTAAACTTGGGACAGGACTAAACACAAGACGGTGTTTGCTCTCAAGGTTTCACTTTAAATTAGATGTGTGTCCATGTGCTTGCTACAGTATCTGCAAATAGTGGTCTGGTGCTCATCATCAGCTTTCCTATTAAAGTGTTTCTACATTTCTACAAATGACTTTTGGGTGGTGGTATTTTATTTTTAATTTGACACTAGTGACAGACTAACTAATTAAGTAGAGTGGTGTTTTGCACTTTACTGCTAATGGCTCCTGTTGTTGGTAACAGCCAGTGTTACACTCCAATACCTTAATGTCCTTCCTCTCCAAGTCCTGATTCGATCTCCACAGGCACAAACAAGTCACACTGACAGACAGACTCTCTCTGCTCTCTCTTCTTACTCTAAGTCTCACACAGTCTCTTCTCTTTCCTCCAGACCTCACTCTCTCAGCCTGAGCCTCTTATTTAATTTATTTTTTTCTCTCTTTTCAGGATTCGTAGCAAGAATTCCATGGAGAACAATGTAAAGCAGGGACAGTCTGCAGTTACAGGTGCTGGATAGCTGGAGATGCAGTAGTCTATAGCACAGGAACTGGATAGCGGAAGATGCAATAGACTGCAGGCACAAGCAGGGGCTGGACAGCTAGAGATGTAATAGTAATAATTCAGCACAGGAGCTAGAACACAGGTGGTGTAACAGTTTGCAGGTAGGAGTACACAGAGGTCCAGGTAAGCTAACAGCCAGGAGACTGGCTCAGATGAGGTGTAACAGTCTGCAGGCAAGAGTACACAGAGGTCCAGGTAAATAGACAGCTGGATGGCTGGAACAGAGAAGATGTAATGGTCTGCAGGAAGGAGTACTTGGAGGTCCAGGTAAGCTGACAGCCAGGAGACTGGATCAGAGGATGTGTAAAGGACTACAGGCAAGAGTACACGGAGGTTCAAGTAAACAGACAGACATCTGGATGGCTGTAACAGAAAATGCAGGGAAAGGCAGTCTTATAAAAGCCAGCAATAAGTAAAAGGGATCCAAGAGTAAAGAGCTAAACTCCTGTAGGAACGAGAATAGTCCAGGTTCAACAGCAGACCCTTTGGTAGTAGAGAGCTGCTGCAGGCTAGATACATATAATGGCAGAGCCCAGACATAATTCCTACAGTGAAGAGTTACAAAAGACAAAGCAGCATCCCCTTAGAAGATGCTGCATTGCAGTCGGAGGCAGATCATGACACCAAAGACATAAAGTTTTTGAAGTAGTAGAAAGGCTTCCAGGAATTCCTGTATACAGAATAAGGGGGCCAGAAATAAGAAATAAAGCCTTTTATATGAACCACTGAAAAGTCCTTGAGTTGCGCATTAACAACCAAGCCTTAATCCAGAGACTCCTGCATTTGTTTCACAATCCGAGGAATATATTAAGACTGTGTAAACACCTTTTTTTTATCAATAACACTTTCTCCATTGCCTGTAAAACTAGGTATTGTCACACTCCTTAAAACTGCCTTGTTATAGCTATCCACATGTCCATACGAATTTTGTTAGCTTCTGTGACACTGAAACGGAATTTTCAGTCTCGGAACAAATAAACAAACTATTCCATATATAGCACTCTCTACATTTAAGTCACCAATTTGTATCCAATTACTTGATTCCTTATCAGCCGCAACTGGTTTTTTTATATTTTTTCTTATATATTTATTTTTAGTAAATTTTTACTATGTGATTTTTCTTGGTTAAGTTCATTTTTATATATTGATGTTATTATATTGTGGTTTTACATGCATTATTGATTAAACAAATTATTTGATTACATGGTGACCAGGAGCTGATCATTCTTTTTGCTTTGAGTATTACCGTGTAGCGCTGCAAGAGCTTGGTGTTTTTTTCTGCACAGGGAACATAGAGCCATTGTCACACTCCCTGCATGCCCAAGGCAAGGAGCAGAGGAGGAGTAAATGACAATAGAGCACATCACAGTCTGGGAGATTCGGGTCAAAACAGAGGAAGAAGGAGGAAAGATTGGGAATGTGACTAGAGAGGAGGTAGTCCCACCCACTACTCGGACTGCCTCCTCACTAAGTGCAGCCAGTTGAAGGAGAGCAGTGAGTCCAATGAGCCTGCCAGAGTTTGGAGAAGTCATTGAGAAAGTGAATACTGTGAAAGTAAGTGCTACAAGGAGGGATACAAATCCCTTAGAGAGAGCTGCAAGTCTCACAGAGAAAGCTGCTATTCTTGTTGAAAGAGCTGCTAATATATCAAAGAAAGCAGTCAGGATACTAGAGTGGACTACCAGAATCACAGGGTACTGCCAGAGGGGATTTTTTTTATTGCCAGAGAGTAAGCTGTCAAAGGTCAAATAGAAGCCATCAGAGATCTAGTATCACTTCAGGTCTAATGCAGAGGTCCAGGTCCAGTCCAAGTGAAGTCCAGACCCAGTGCAGATATTCAGAGAGAGTCCATGTCGAGTCCAGAGGCCCGGAAGGAGTTCAGAATCAGTCAACTTGAGTAACCCAACACATACTGCACCATACACAGGGCTAGCCAACAGTACTCCTGCCTACCCGAGATAAAGCTCTGGTCTTGAACTGTCATATCATGCCAGGGCTGATCCTCCCATCATCTTTTGCATTAACCTGTCTGTATTCTCCCTCAAGGCATTACTACCTTCATCATTGTCTTATTACCAAATACTATATTTGCCTGAACTACTGCCTACACTATTGTCTTCTTCTTCATAATTTATTTATATTGCGCCACTGATTCCGCAGCACTGTACAGAAAACTCACTCACATCAGTCCATTGGGGCTTACAGCCTAAATTCCCTAACATATGCACACACACAGACTAGGGTCAATTTTGATAGCAGCCAATTAACCTACTAGTATGTTTTTGGAATGTGGGAGGAAACCGGAGCACCTGGAGGAAACCCACGCAAGCACAGGGAGAACATACAAACTCCACACAGATAAGGCCATGGACGGGAATTGAAATCATGACCCCAGCGCTGTGAGGCAGAAGTGCTAACCACTTAACCAACGTGCTGCCCACTTCATAATTTATATTATTGGGACAAAAACTCCCAGTGTTAATCATGGGTGCTAATCATTTTTCTTCAAAATGAGAGTTAAATTCTTACTTGTATTTATTACAAACTCATAATTATTCTTCAGCATAACATTGTAAATAATCCCAACACTATATGTTTCTACTTCATCTTTTAATCAGAATTTACATTCTTCAGATTCTCGCTTTTCCATTTCATCCATGTGTCCTGTATGAGACCCTAGTTATAATCAGGGTGTGCGCCTGTGGATTTAATTGTGATTATTACCCACTTTAAGCCAACGCCCACGCCAAGTGATTTGAAATAAGAATATAGCATTTAGCATGGTACTAATACACACTAAAATAGTTATTGCTGTTCTCATTAAATTGTGCTTCAGAGAGTACTGCCATTTCTGACCATACCATTTCATTAATGTTGTTACTGATTCCTGCACTGCATGCTATTGCTAAATGTCATTATCGATTTCCTGTATTGAATGTCATCATTGATTGCCATTTTTACTGTGCTAGTGTTGAGTTAAACTTTTCACTATAATTGTACTACGGTTCTTGCTTGTTATTTACATTTCATGGTGAGCTACTCAGCTACTTTATCTATCTTTTAGCCTTACCCTTTATTTATCAGTTACATGGCCATTTCATATAAATGACTAGTAGCCATCACTACTGATTTATAGTGAATCAGGCGGGGTTTCCTGAGTCAACCCCTCGTAGACCTTGTCAAGATCTGCAACCTTGAAAACAGAGAACACAACTCTTTTATGACTAAAATTTTTTTAACATTTGCAACTCATTCCTGCCTAATTTGTTTTGTTAGTTAGATACACCCCTGAGCAGAATATATGTAATGGTACCGACAGGTGAAGAATTCCCTGTCTTTACTATGAACGTCCTCATCTTTTGCAGATGTGGTGTTTATGAAATCCCCAGAATCAAGTATGAACAGAAGGGACCTGATTCATTAAGTAATGCAAAACCAATATAATATGTGTTTTTATAAAAATGCACGTAAAACAGGCACGTCCGTATTCAAGGTCGATCATATGTAGGCAATACATTCCTCGATGATTATGGTAAGAACTCACTTCCGTGATGTGAAATCAAATATACCCAGCAATACGCTTTTATTTTCTCCTCTATGTGATTTATGAGCAAAGGCACCCTAGTGCACAATTCACAACCTTATTACTCCTGATTGACAGAGGGACGCACAGGCGTGCAACCCCTTCATCATCCTCATTCACCCTATTATTCCTAAACACTCATGTTTCATGACAATTCCTGCATAATTACCCAATTGCACACACTCTGTCCTCTGATAGATATAAGCGTTAACACTTCCCGCAATGGTATTTAAAGGGATAACACAGTCAATCACTCAACCTCTTCTAAACAGGAAGTAAATTCGATAAGAGCAATACGGACAGCACTGATTAAATTTGAATCAATTTGCTATACAAAAAGTACTATACTATAGAGGTTATAAAAACAATTAATAAAAAATTACATAACACACACAGCAAAACATGTCAATTAAAAAGATATAGTTTCAGAATATAAACTTACATACAGTTTGTATAATCTGTGCCAAGGGAAATTGACTTGGTAGATGGACAGTTTATCAATTGATTTCCCAAACAACATACCATTTATTGTAAGTGTTCTCATCTTTTTAAAGACAATTTTACACCTTTCCCCTTCTCCAAGGGTTGGTATCCAGGGAAGGCCTGTGACAAATTTTATAATCACAATTTATATCTTCCCTGTTTAATACCCAATTATAAAATGTATCCCTCAGGAGTGTGTCATACAGACCCAATTGTATCATTAATAAATCCAATACAAATTTACCATTTAGCAGATACCAAACATGCATAGATGAAGTGGATTATGGGAGCTGATACTCATTTCCATTCATTCCCTGAGTGACAGACAACTTTTTTTGAAGTGTGGGTTGCCCGTCATCATTTATGATGATGTGGTTGATCACTAATTATTTTGATTGTAAGTGGTATTTTGGAGATGGAATTAGATTTGTCTATGTACAGTATTGCAAGCCATGGTCACACAGCCCATGTCTCTTTGTGTGAGACTCCTGCTAGGAAAGGCTCCCTAACGTCTGTTCAGGTGCTAAAACATACTCCTATACCAGAACATAGCTCACCCCAGGGGACCTTTGAAGCTGCTCAGTTTCCCCTAGAAGTGACAATGTTATTTTGTAACACAGGCCATTACACCTGGCATCACATTTTACACCATAGCTTACAAAATTGATTAATTTGCTATACAGTATTTACAATGCAGTCAATTATGCTTTATGCACCACAGTTATGTAATTTGTTAATTATTATAACTGTAATTCCTCCCTTTTAACTACATTATACATAATATTTGGATTTTCAAGTCATATATATTGTAAATCACGGCAGCTCTAAGCATGATGTAATGCCCATAAAATCATTATACTTAATTACAAGTATTGTCCATATGTTAAAGACTTACAGGCATTTCAGTAGATATTGTTTTACTATGGTTGCAAGGAAAAGTAAGAAAAACATCTTTATATATTTATTATTGAACTCATCTGCTGCAAAGATTACAAAAAATATATTAGTTTTATGCTTTATCAAAAAAGAACGTTTTACTTAAAATTGATGGAAAGGATCACAATTTGAAATTTCAGGGCTAGTTTAAACGTATGACACTCAAAAAACAATAAGGTTGATTACAATTTTGGTGTACATCCAGTAGAGATAACTGTAAAGGAAAATGGTTATAACAAATCTAAAAGCAAACACAACAAGGCTGATGATCAAAGTACTTTCCATGTGAAAATAACTGTATGTGGGATACATGAAAGCTAAACTGATGCAGGAAGAGTTTCCCACACCAACGTTTCAGCACAGATCAATTGATATCAAGCATTGTAGGCTATAATATAAATAGTACAAATGTTTTTTCCACAGTTTGTTGTAATGATTGCAACAAGTTATATCCATTGTTAAACAAATGATGAAAAGATGTGCACTAGTAGATGTCAACATAAGAAAAGCTCCTTTTTAACAAGTTTAACTGGTCAGTAGTTTGTGTTTCAGGAGCATATTCTTTGTACACTTTTGTTGACACTACTGAGTAACTAAGACAACTATGGCTATCAGTTATTCCTTAGAAGGGCAACAATCAGCAACATTCTGAACGATCTGATTTAATTTTCTGTTTTCAATTGCATGTACATACACACACCATACAGCCTTGCTGCCTCTCTTAATCCTCTGCCCCACTTGTTCCATTGTAACTATCTCTGGGTTGTTTATGGCTATTCACCTAGGTTCTGCTTCTGTACCATGTTTTACCTGCACTTTGGTTCTGGATCTCTATACTAATGTCCATCTCTCTAGTAACATCCCACTTTGGTCCACAGAGAGAGTAAAGTTGTAGGCAGTCATTTAGAAGGGGTCTCTGGTGCTCTTCTGAGGACATCGGAAGAAGTAACATAAATACTTTATTAAGCAAAATAAAACCTGTGTCTCCACTATCACCCATTACTGTTTGTCATCTTCTCTCTCAGCTTTCCAAAATCATATAAAGTTTGATGTGAAAGACTTTCGCGATTACATTTTTATAGCCGTGATGTAAATGTTTATCTAATATAAATGTATATCTTACATCTCCCACAGTGCTGCACAGAGTAAGCAGTGCAAGCAGGGCATTATAATATTTCCATAACTTTAACACTTACATGAACACGCAATAGGAATGAGAACTCTGTTAAAAAAACAAAAACCTTCAGTCTAAAGAATAACAATTAATTCCATTTTGTGTTTGTATTCTCTACTTATTGTTTGACAGTTTTTCACACTAATCTATTTATGTGTCTGTCATATTAAGAGTGCTTTGCTTCTTTACCCAGTGCAGCTTGATTCATACCAGTAGTTATGTGACATACAAGACTATGATGGCGTAGACACGTCTTTGCCCACAACCTTTATCAGCACCATTGTTGTACTAAATGTAAACTTGATAACTAATGAAAACTTGACAGCAATATTGAAGAGGAGCTATATTTAAAGGTCCAGATGACCTATTTCAATTTCTTTATGCATTTAATAACAGGGTAGATAGTACATCATTTCTTGACGCGGCATAGCAAAGAAAATAACTTGTGAAATGCATGCAAGCAGTCCTTTCAAGCATATTTGCATATTTCACGGTTATCACCTTTTAAAATTCTAGTTGTTACATTGTACAGTATGTGTGACCTCTGTAAAGCTGATAAAGTGAATAGGTTGCTGTGCCATATAAAATGGTTAAATATTAGCCAATATACTAATATACTTCTATTAGTAGAACAAATACCTGAATTGTATCAAAGAGGAACAATGGCAAATAACACATTAGTAATTGTACTATCTCTTTTTATATTGTACATGACCTTGAAATTGTAAACATTTTAAACACTAAAGAGTATAAATTCAAATGAGCTTCTATATCTCTGAGGGCTAGGTACAAGAGTGTAAAACATTTTCTAAGCAGTCACTACGTTCACAAAAGGTGTATTTACAAACGTACTGCATGTATTTAGGTGAACTATATTGTGCCTTAAAAATTGCAGCATGTTTTAGGCTGGTTATTATCATCATCATCACCAACATTTATTTATATAGCGCCAGCAAATTCCGTAGCGCTTTACAATTGGGGACAAACACAGTAATAAACAAACTGGGTAAAACAGACAAAGAGGGGAGCAGGCCCTGCTCACAAGCTTATTATGCACTGGCGTTAAGAAAATGTCAGTGACACCACAGGTGAAATGCGTTTAGCATGCATTGGTAACAGTACTTGTAATTGCAGATGCGGGAATCAGTGAACAAGCCAGTAAATATGGCGAGCAGAGTCCAAAAGACGCTCCCATGCAGATGCTACTCCCATCAGCAAGCTCATGTGGGTATGGGGTCATTAGAACTAGTAGGTTCTATCCCCATGCCCATTTATATGCATTTACTAGGTTTTTTTTACTCCAGTGGGTAAGGTGCCTATGTCATAGTTTCAGATGGGAATGTATTGATACAAGATTTAACATTTTCCACATAACTGGCTCTTCTTCCATCAGCAGTGCCTAGCTCTCTGCACAACTAGCTCTCTGCTAGCACTGGAGTTAGTTTGACTGGAAGATGACCACACACACAGCTGGTAGTGGTCTTCTTCTGACTGCATTTACAATGGTGCTGATAATAATCTTATTGATTTTGATAGAATCATTATGGGCATTTTGGTCATTTTAGGTCCACAGTTCAACATTGAACTAATTGTCCAATAGTATCAGTGTGTGTGGTAAGCATAGATAAGGTCTGTGAATAACAAGTAAGCTTATGTAGAATAAAATAAAGGCAACTCATGCTCAGGCCTCTGGAAAAATGGCTTTATATTTGCCAATTTGTTTTTATGTGGTTTGTTTTTCACACTTTGCACGTGTCAGGTGATTATTGATCTAAAAACATGGAGTGTAGATGGATCAGTGTGGCATGAGCTCCACTAATTCAAGATGTCATCATTCAGTGTGGTCTCGGCAAGTAGAAGCTGTAGACTAAGCCCTGATCAAAATCCTGCATGTTCTCCAAAACCATAATTCCATCCACACCTAAATCAACTGTAAAAAAATAAAAAAACATATATGCTCACTGAAGCATGCTTTTATTAGTAATTATAAACCATTAAATTAACTATTTCATGCAAGTAAACCTCACCCTTTAATGGGCCTCAAAGAATAGTAAAGAATGTTGAAAATGTTATTAAATAAATGTATGATCAGCCCACAAGCTGTTGGACAAAGCACATATGAATAAAGCTGGACAGTCATTAGCTTTTGTTTAGTTGATGGCGTTGGAAGCTGACAGAAAGGCTACTATTTCAAATATGTCTTACTTGTGTTTACATTTCTGGTCGTACAGGGCTCACTGGGCTATGGGGAGCTAGGCCGATGACATGTTACATCACTGAGTAAATAGGAACATGACATGGTAACCATTCTTCTGCCAATCCCATGCTGTGGTGACAGTTAAAGTGTGAAACATAAATTCCAGAGAGAGACATTATTTGATATATATTTATCCACAAAACAGGAAATGGAGGTGCAGATTCCAAAGACTGAAGTGGATGTGCAACTTGAAATGCACTAGGCAGACAAGTAGGTGCATTTGCGCATGTAAACAAGCATTGTGGGTGGTCCCTTTTTTGCAGTTCATGAGTGATCCAAAATGAGCTTTTTTAATGGGAAATTTTTGGCTTGCTACATGTACTCATAAAGTCATTCTGACCTCATTTTTTATTTTAAAACTAACTGTATGTTTTATTTCAATATATATGGTTGCATATTTATAACCTGGCCCCGCTAACTTGCTGATGTGAACAGCGCTATGATAGAGCATGGCATGGCACAATAAATTACTTCTATCCGTTCTTTTTATACTCTGCATCTGCCAAAGGGCAGGTATAAAAAGTATTTTAATCACTGTCACTAACTCCCCAGCACCCCCAGCACCCCCAGACCGCGCAAGTTTTTCCGGAGAATGACTGGGCTACGGCTCTTCATGTTTCTCCGGAGCCGTCTATTTCACATGTTCATAATCTATAGATATCTTATTCAGTTGTTGTTATTACCATTTGGATATTTTTATTCCCCAACTCTCCTTTCCACCCTCCTCTCCTCTTCCTGCCCTTTCCCATCTCCACCCACTTCTATCCTAGTTTACCACGGGATATGGCATATACACTCATTGTTTCCCATTGACGATGTCAGGTAGCCTCGAGTGCATGACTCTTAACATCTAAATATCCCGGAAAAGAGGTCCCGGTTGTTTAGATACCTAATAGCCACAAAGATAGATGTGGCCTTCATACAAGAGACTCATTTTAAGCTAGGATCCGAACCCCGTATACGCAATCACCATTATCCTCATTTATTTACATGTAATAATCCCGATGGCAAGACGCTTGGAGTTGCCATTCTCCTCTCTAGGCTGTTAAGGATATTACCATACATAAATTACAAGCAGGTAGAGGTTCATTTTGAAATGCAAGATCTTTGATCAATCCTTCACTTTTGTAAATATATACGTTCCAAACAGTAATCAATCTGTCTTTCTAGAAACCATATTGGACAAAGTAGATCCCTTGAGGGACGGTATTCTCATTGTAGTGACCTCAACTGAATTTTCCACCCTGCTGTTGACGCTTCATCTGGGGCAGCCAGATATTCTGGAAAAGCACATCACAAGGTGAGACGCATCATGCATGAACACCAGCTGGTCGATACATGGAGGCTTAGACACCCCATGGAAAGAGATTACAATTTCTTCTCACATCCCCATAACACTTATTCCCGACTGGACTTCTTCTTACAACAAACTCACTTAACCCTACTAAAAGAAGTCAAGATAGGTCAGACAACATGGTCTGATCATTCCAAGCTATACATGTCACTCTCACTACCCCATCCAGGCCGCAGACCGTATACATGAACTCTTAATCCAAGACGCTTGTAACAAAGCCCAAATTGAGGCGAAAATAGACGAGTACGTCCAATTAAATGACACTCCTGACATATCTAAAATCTCCCTATGGGAAGCCCACAAGTGCATCATAAGGGGACAACTTATACAGATAGGTACGCTTAGGAAAAAGGAAGAAATTGTTTACCGAGACACCATCCTTGAGAAAATTAGATCCTTAGAGATGAGACATAAAGCCTCACAGGAGACAAACACCCTAGCTGAGCTAACTGAAACTAGAAAGGCATTAAATAAATTGATGTCTGATAAAATAAAGTTGCATTACCATAAATGCCGTAATAAGTTCTATCAATGGGGAGATAAACCTGGTAAACTCCTGCCGCGGGCCCTGAGAGCTCAAAGGGTACAATTGTACATTTCACATATCAAATCAGATACCAGGAAATTATGTGCCACCTCGTCTGATATAGCCTCGGCATTTCACACTTAAAATTCAAAACTCTATAACCTCAATAGTTCACGTTCACTTAAACAGGAACGTATAGCCAATTATCGCAACAGGATTGACTTTCCCAAACTAGATGCAGACAATATACAAATGTTGGAGGCCCCCTTCTCTTCTGGGGAACTAGAGGAAGCAATTAAGACAACACCTTCCGGGAAGAGCCCAGGCCCCTATGGTTTCACAGTATCATATTACAAAATGTTCAAAACATTATTAATGCCACTTATGCTTCAGGCTTCAACTCAATATCTGCGCAATCCCTTTTTTCACGCCACTCCCCGATGGCTCATATTACAGTATTGCCTAAAGAATGAAAAGACTCAGCCTTATGCCCTAGCTACAGACCCATATCATTGTTAAATGTGGATTTAAAATTATATGCCAAAATTATAGCCAATAGGCTGAAATAACTCTTATCCAAGATATTTCACTCAGATCATGTGGGCTTTGTTCCAGGCCGCGAGGCACGAGACAACACCACAAAAATAATAGACCTAATTCAGTGTGCAACATCCACTAATACCCCGACTGTCCTGTTATCCACTGACGCGGAAAAGCGTTCGATCGGGTAGATTGGGATTTCATGGTGGGCATACTCAATAATTTGGGCATGGGTCCCTTGAGCCTGGCACGGATCCAAACGTTATACTCCTACCCAACGGTTATGGTCCGGGTAAATGGAGATTTGTCCGAACCCGTTAACATTACCAATGGAACCAGGCAGGGCTGTCCTCTGCCCCCAATGATCTTTATCCTAAGTATGGAGGTTTGGGTACGGTCTATTAGACTGAACCCGGACATCTCTGGCTTGAAGCTGGGGGACAAAGACTTTAAACTTGCTCTTTTTGCAGATGATCTTCTTGCTGTCCTCATGAACCCTGTAATTTCAATACCAAATCTAGGGGTAAATGTATCAAGCTGAGAGTTTGCCAGCGGGTTTGAAAATTGGAGATGTTGCCTATAGCAACCAATCAGATTCTAGCTGTCATTTTGTAGAATGCACTAAATAAATGATACCTAGAATCTGATTGGTTTTTTAAACCCGCCGGAAAACTCTCAGCTTGATACATTTACCCCCTAATGTCTGAATTCCACAGGTTTGGAGAACTCTCCAAATTTAAAGTTAATTATTCAAAATCCGTAGCCCTTAATATTACAACGCCATTGACAGTAGTTGAAGGTCTGAAGCCAACTTTTCTTTCATCTGGCATCCTATCCAACTCAAATACCTAGGGGTGATTATAAACAAAGATGTCTCAAAGATCTACGCAGATAATTTCTTACCCATCACTACCGCTATTAGGAAAAATTTGAGAGACTGGCCACCTTGCTGTCCTTTCATTTTAAAAAAGCAAAATTGAAAATCCATATCATGTTTGATTGGCTTACAAGTTTCCAAATTAACAAAAGAACTATGTAAAGGCAGTAGAATAGGCGATGGACACAAAGGGCCAGGGCTAATAATTCAACAACAACCAGGACCTTAATGTCTTTTCCATAAACCCAGTCATACTGATTAAAAAAAAATAGATAAATCGAATTACAGACACTTACTTCAATGCAGACACAGAAGTTTAGTGCAGTTCTGTATGCAGGGGAATTTGATTTACATTCTGTAGTGTCTGGTGGAGTCTGAAAGTGACAATCTTTTTATTAATATTTGACTATATAACCTCTTTTTTTCTAGACAGCCAGCACTGCAAGTCGTTGCCCTTGCTGACACTCAACTGAGCAGGAAAATAAATCTACAAGGGATCGCTTCCATACAATTACAAGCAAATGTGTGTTGTATTGTTTTATTAACACTTGAAGAGTGCAGCTTGTCTGTCTGCACTGAACAACTTTTATTGGATTTGCGTTAGATCGCCGCTTGTTTGTCAGACTTCAATAATACTGCAACTACTGGCGAGCGAAATGGCTTTATGTATGTACTACACTAAACTAAGGAAACCCATCGTCATTTATTTATATAGCGGCAGCAAATTCCGTAGCACTTTACAATTGGAAACAAACAGTAATAAAACAATACTGGGAAATACATACAGACAGAGAGGTAAGAAGGCCTTGCTCACAAGCTTACAATCTATACAATCATACTGGTAAACTATAGTTTACAGCAAGGTCATAACTACTGGGTAGCAGCTGCTACTGGACTCGGCACCTGAGGGGCCCATGTAACTATCACTTGTGTTGCTCTGGGCCATTGCTCCCCTCTGTGGTGTCCTTGGTCAGCAAGGAGTCCCCTGTTATGTAATTATGTTCCCTGCTGTGAGATCTCCTACCCATTTCCTACTGCAAGGGAATTAAAGTCCCAAAATGCTGTGTGCAGGGTCATCATTCTAGGGCTCCAAAATAAAATTCCCCTGTGAGCATACAGGAAAAAGCAGAGTGCCTGTCAGATTGGTAAGGTAACGGAGGGGAGGAAGGGTACCCCTACCTAGAAGTCATGGGGCCTTTCAAAATTTTGCAATGGGACCCACAAAGTTCCAGTCCTGCCTTTGGTTTACAGGTTATAGAAGAAATGGATGGATAAAGCTAGGGACACAATGATAGTGAGCTACAATTAAATCTAATACATATTCCTTCTATCATGATTATTTTTCTGTTTTTGGCACTAAATTTCCTAGTCTAAAAACTGTTCCCAACTTGTAGGTTTATAAGTCTTTCTGTATTGAATACTGTGTATATTCCTGAGCAGTGTCATTGTCATTTTGTTCTCTTTCAAATAAATACTTGGATCACATTTGACAATGTCCTCGATGTTGTCCTATTTGACATTGTCCTGATCCTGGTTGGTTTCACTTGTCAGTGAGAGTATTCTCTTGTAGTAATTACCTGTTTGCCTTCACTTCTTCCCCTACAGTGAGCAGCATTGGTGGTCACATTAGTCTTCTTTCCTTTTCAAAATAGCTGGTAGACAATCCTGTCCTGCATTATACTACTTACTGACAATGACAGTTTTATTAAAGTACTTTTGCTATATGTCCTTGTGCTTTTATCATTCCAGTAGCAGTATCAGCTCTGGTATCATTGGTATCAAAGATTCTAACCTTTTGCCCATTATAAATTGAGCAGCTAAAAACCTCCCTTCAATTAGTGTGTTTCTATATTTCAGAAATCCTTCTGGCTCTTGTCCCATTCCTTTGCATGTTGTGAGAATATTCTCACAATGCTTATACATATTCCCGCCAGACTGTTTGATTGAACTACAAGTTGTGTGTTTGATTCTCCATTTATTGTGAAGTCACATAACTCTTGTGATGCATATCCAGGGTAATTGTAATCAAACACATCATCTCTTCCCAGTATTGCTTTGCTATGTGATATTACTTAACCTGCTGTTAGGTTTTGTAGTTTCGAAATTTCAGAATATCTGCTGTGATAAGCCACTAAAATTAGGAAATTCTTCTCATTCCATGTGAACAGGTCTGACCCTAAAACTACCCGTTAGCGTTCAGGGATTACACGATCATCAATAGTCCTCAGATGTTTCTTTCTTGATTTACTTGACATGTCTGATAATTTGCTAATAGTTTCTTAATATCCTCATTTATGTGAGGTCATGACACTATTGCTGGTTAACACATGATGCATTTTTGTCTATATTTCACTCCTTAGTCATTCACTTCTTCCAGATCTGGATTCTTTCTGGGTGGAAATGCTCTGGATAATGTGTCTGCCATTGGGATATGTATAACTGGTTTGTATTGCACGGATAAATTGTATTTCTTAATCTCACCATCATCATTTCAAGGTATTGTAGAGCCTCTATCTGTGGCTATTGAAGTACGTGTTCCAGTGTCTCATGATCATTTGGTCTCCACCACTGTTCTGCGACAATAAATGTGATTATATAACATTTCTCACATACTACTATATAGCCAACATTAATTTCTCAGTCAGTCATGACCAGTGATGTATAGGTCACTGACTTACCTGCTGGGGTGAGCACTGTCCTAGCTCTGTGTGTGATACATCCACTGGAAACACCTTTCCCTTTTGATATCAAAGAAACATTCATCCTGTGTCTTTTGTGAATAACATTCACAAAGGGGCAGTTGTTTTGTGAATAATCCAAAATAACTTTTCACTCCACTCAGTAGGTGTTTTACAATAGGATGAATAATCTCCTCTTCACGAAAAAAAGATATCCATATTATTATGTTTTGCACCATGTCTATGTAGTAATGCTACCCTTGCTGTTTACAGACTGGATCCATGGCATCATATTTGATATGTTCCCCTTGAATGCACTTAGGTCTCTCATTTGAATATTATATATATATCGGCCTGATCTTCAAACATAAGATACGTTGCGTGCCCTATTTTGTGTGAAATTGCTCTGATTTACACCAGTGAACGCCAAGTGCATGCAATTCAAGTTTGCATGCAAATTACAATCCTGACAGTCTACAAGTTGAAGGACGGAATGAGGAAAGGGGATAAGGTGCGTAAGGGACACATGCACGTCAGCAATGTTCAATAAGGTCGTGCCAAGGTCAAGTGCACACATCTGATTTAAGCTTTGTGAATCTCTGATGCGTGTTTTTTAGCGGTATTACTTGCACCACTTACATGGCAGGGATAAGTGCTGAATGATAGTAATGACGGATGCGAATGTAGCAAGAACAAGAACATGTTTGCAAGTAAGACCAACTATAAGAATGCATTTTATGTACAGTAGGCATTACTAGCATCCTGTTATTTATATTTCATGTTAAAAAAATATACAATATTTTAATTGTATTTTTATTAGTAATTATAGCTAAGAGGTGTTAATGTATTTATTTTTTATGCACATATGCTTTGTGCATATCCTGCAGTGTGTTCTGTCTGGCTGCATACGGCAAGTGCAATATAGCCAGAGGAGACTTCTACCCAAGAGGAAAGGATTCTTGAGATCCACTTCTACTTGAATACACGAGTACGTGTGTGCAATTTCCATCCAATTTTAAAAAAACGCAAATAGCATTCACTTTGCTTTCCTTGATGAATCAGGTCCATGATGTTTCTGCCTATTAATTTATTGGGCCACTTCTCTGCTTAGGCAGTGGAGACGGATGGTCCCTTTTGTGTGTTGCTCACCATTTGATGATTGAGATAGTATTGCTTGTTTTTAATGTCAGTAATTTATATGTATGAGTTAAATAATTCATACCATATGTTGTTCCAAAATTCGTATGCTATTTTTATTTTGTATTATACATCTGCCGTACATTGTTCCTTTCTCTACATCAAGCATTTGTAATACAGCAAGTACTGAGTACTGGCAAAGAAATACATGTATATATATATTTATATATATATATATATTTATTTATATATTTATTTATTTTTAGTTTAAAAAAAAAAATACACTAAACCAAGGGAGCATGAGAGACTTGAATTCCAAACTATGGTACAGAAGCTGTGTAGGGACAAATTTAGCAGCAAAACATAATAATAGTGAACTATAGTCAGATATATTACAACAGTGAGACACATGGCCCCGCCACTATATGCCCTCAGTTTGACAGGACCTGGTCAATGTCCCACTGCTGAGGGTCGTGGTAATTTACGTCCACTCTGTGTACTTTAACTTATCTGCACTGTAGCTGGCTGGTCTCTTTCAGTCAGCCTGTCTCCTTGCAGGCTGTGAGACTTTCCTGACTGAGGGACTAAGTGGGAACTGGCTGCTTTCCTCCTGCCAAGTTCCCTAGCCTCACCAATAACAACAAACACAACAGAGAAGCCAGACAACCCCATTCCAAGGCACAGCAGACGCCGTACTGCACGGAGTTAACTGCATGCTTCATCTAGTCTGATTTTACTTCCCCAAAGGTTCATGCCTCATTTGTGTTCTATTGAGCATATCTATTGAGCAGAGGAAAAGGCTAATTGTTAATTGCTCTTGATGGATTTCTTTCATGTCACTTGGTTTTATATCTAGTGTCACTTACAATACTGAGTCCTGGCTGGCTTAGTTTTGGTTTGTGGCTTGTTATCCCACAATTCCTCTGGGAAGCATTAATTCACCACTCTGCATTACACATAATTTGTGTAACAATATAACTGCAACATGTTGTAATCTGCTTTCTTTCTCCCCACTTAATGTCATCATATATTACTTTCTTTCCAACTCGCAACCATGTACATACATGCATGATTAAATGTGTAAACAATATTTTTTTTTCCTGTTTGTTTAAATGTGATTATGTTAGTGTATATGCTAATTTGTATGGTGCAGCCAGCCTCTTACCCAGAAAGTCCATGTAGTGGGTAATTTCTATGGAGATTTAATTAAAGATTGACATATTTTTTAGCAATTCTGTTTACTGGACCATTTGCTGATTGTGACTTCAAATCTTATATTTAACCATGTCCAAAATTATACTGATATATTAACACAAGATATTATTACTATTATTATTATTATTATTATTATTATTATTATTATTACTACAGCTTTAGTTACATGCTAATGTTATTTAACTACTGGAGCAGCATGACTTGACTTTCATTGAAACTTTGTATGACCTTTCACAAAAAATAATGCAAGATAGAAATGTGATTAAATCAGCCTCGGACTGGCCTGCCAGGCAGCAGGACTATCCACCGGTAGGCCCAGCTGGGTTGAAGCCCCGCCCCCTCCACTGTTGGGGCGGAGCTTACCAGAGTTCAGATGTCAGCGGCAGCATAGCACGTGCCATGGTCCCCCCTCTCTCCAAGGGTCCCCCGCCGCCCGCATCAGATGATCTCTAAATCTTTCCAATAGTATGAGGAAGTTAGTGGGAACTTAGACCAGTGCAGGACAGTAGATGTGGTCTACTTAGATTTTGCAAAGGCCTTTCATACAGTGCCACACAAGAGGTTGGTTTACAAAATAAGGGAACTGGGTCTAGGAATCAAAATTTGTACTTGGATCGAAAACTGGTTAGAGAATAGGGAACAGAGAGTTGTGATAAATGGAACATTTTCTAATTGGTCAAAAGTCTTAAGTAGAGTACCTTTATTAATGACCTTGGTGATGGTTTAGAGTAAAGTTTCTACTTTTGCAGATGACACTAAACTCTGTAAGGTAATAAAACCAGAGCAAGATGTAGCTTCTCTACAGAGGGACCTAAATAAACTGGAGGATTGGGCGGCCAAATGGAATATGAGGTTTAACACAGATAAATGTAAGGTTATGCATTCAGGGATCAAAAACAAGAACGCAATCTATAAATTAAATGGAATTAATTTAGGAGAATCTATAATGGAAAAGGATTTGGGAGTGCTCGTAGACAGTAGACTTAACAATAGTGCTCAATGTCAAGCAGCAGCTGCAAGGGCAAACAAAGTATTGGCATGCATAAAAAGGGGCATAGATGCAAGGGAAGACAGTGCAATTTTGCCACTGTATAAATCGTTGGTAAGACCTCATCTTGAATATGCAGTACAGTTCTGGGCACCACTCTATAAAAAAGATAATTTGGAACTAGAAAGGGTTCAGAGAAGGGCAACAAAATTGATAAAGGGTATGGAGTCATTAAGTTATGAGGAAAGGTTAGCCAGTTTAGGCATGTTTACTTTAGAAAATAGGCGTCTAAGGGGAGATATGATTACTATGTACAAATACATTAGGGGTCAATACAGAGAGCTTTCATGGGAACTTTTTACCCCAAGGACCATACACAGGACACGTGGTCATCCCCTAAGGTTAGAGGAGAGGAAATTTCACAACCAGCAAAGGAAGGGGTTCTTTACAGTAAGGGCAGTCAAGATATGGAATTCATTGCCAGGGAAGGTTGTGATGGCAGATTGAATAGATATGTTTAAGAAAGGGTTAGACAAATTTTTAGCGGAAAGGTGTATCCAGGGATACGACCATTAATTTAAAATGAAGGATAGTAGTGGATATAGGGTAAAAATAGGACAGCAATATTGAGTCTGGGGGGATTTTCAAAATTGAAACAGATTGGCGGTTGCTTACTCTGGATTAATTTCAAATATAAGTGCAGGATCGCAGGAGATCCAAAATAGGTTGAACTTGATGGACTGGTGTCTTTTTTCAACCTCATCAACTATGTTACTATGTTACTATGTAGTACAGCACCGCAGCTGCTGTACTACTGTCAAAAATGTCCGAATTGGAGCTTCTGCGCATGTGCAGCAGCAGCTTCAGGAAGCAACAAGAAAGTTAGCAGGGGAGAGTCAGTTTCACTGTGCACAGATTTATACCGTTAAAAACTAATAAATCATATATAAATAAATATCAAGAAGGCCCTTCACAGCATAGAATGCTTATTGCTTGATTAAATATGTCACCTATAGCAGTGAGAATATATATATTTTCTTGCTGCTATAGGTGGCTACATTTGACATATTTAATCAAACAGTCAAGTAATAATCATGCTATGAAGGGTCTTCTTAAATATGTATATACATATGTTTATTTTTTTTATCAGCTATATCTCAATAAATATACACTGAACATTAATATTAATGTTTCATTAGTAAAGTAATCACATAAGTGTCACGAGCCGCGGCGGTACTCACAGCCGCCGCGGTTCGCTTCTGGCGTCCCGGCCGTCACCTTGACGACCGGGGCGTCACTTCCGGATCCTGGCCGACCGTTGCCAAGGCAATGGTCGGAAGCTTTGTGCCCCGCGCTGAGTCCCGGCAACAGAGGAAGCCGGGCGCGCATGCGCAGAAGTTAAACTAACCTGTGGCTTGATGTAACAAGCCTGTGGGCTGATTAATGCATGGTACATTAATCATGCAGGGGGCTGTGTGTGATTCAGAGCTAGGCTCTGATTGGTGGCCACTAGTATTTAAGGCAGTGAGGTCTGCAGCCTCACTGCCGGTTATAGCTTCTGCTACCCAGTCTGCTGACCTGCTTTGTTCCTGTTCCTGTCTATTAAACTTCTACTGATTCTCCGTGTATGACCCTTGGCTTGGATTTGGACTTTGCTTGTGAATCTCGTGACCCTGACCTCTGGCTTGAATACCGACCTCCCTGTCTGCTCGTGACCCTTGACCCCAGCTTGTATATTGGTACTGTTGTCTGCTGCCGGCCCCTGACCTCTGCTTGGATTCCACTCCGCTTGCCTGGGTTCTCCCCAGCCGGTACACACTTCACGACCCTCTGTCAGTCCGCAGCCCAGTCTGTCCCCACCATCAGGGGCTCCAGTGAACACCTGACTGGCAGAGTAGACTGTGCCGGCTGGAGGGGTTCCTAACAATAAGCCAGCCACTTATATTAAAGCTTGAATGAGAATTTAGTGTATATTTTTATATATATATATATATATATATATATATATATATATATATATATATATATTATATAATGTGTGTGCGTGTAATCTAATTAAAAGCTTTAATATAAGTGGCAGGCTTTGATAATTGCTTTACTTTTGATTAATAAAATAGAGGATCTTCTAACATAGTTGCTGCATTATATAAGGGTATACATACATAGCTACACACATACAGACATATATAGTCAAAATTGGTGTTATGTTATCAATGTTTATTTTTTTATGTTAGTTTTAGTGTGCGGTACCATTGCTAGTTTTAATGTGCGTTATCAGTTGTATTTTTAATGTGCGGTATCATTGCTGGTTTTAGTGTGAGTTTGGGGTTTTGATGATTGTTTTAATGTAAAGTATTTTAGTTTGTGGAAGTAATTACTTTTCTTGTGCAGACAAGCTAGGCGAGCCCCTCTCGGAGAGCTGTAAATGTCGTACTAGCGTGCTATAGGTGTTGTAATGCAATGTTGTAATGCAGGATGTGTCAATGTTTACAGCCTTATACCCAATGAAGACACTTTGCTATTGATTTTAGGGGCCCCCACTGTCTTAAGTGCCCCGGGCCCCCCAAAGCCTTCTTCCAGCTCGGTTCTCTTATTCACACCTCCCTTCTGCTCCCAGTTAAAGTTGGATAACTAAATCGATTTAATGAATTTTGTTTTACAAGACCTGCAAAGCTGAAGAAAAACAGCTATATTTATAAGCATGAAGCGGACCTGCCACCTATAAATTGGCTTCCCTCATAATATTCATGATCTTCAAATCGGAACATTCTAGGCCACAGGCCTTATCCACCCAAACCACACCCTACTCTGCCCAAACCAGCCCAATAAATGTAGTTTTTGAGTTACATATGATTTATCATTATAATTTATTTGTATAGTTACACCATATTACAGTGTTTTCCAGAGAATATTGAATCATACACATCAGTCCCTACACTATTGGTGTTCACAATCTAAATTCCCTATCACACATACACATACTAGGGTCTATTTTCTGTTAGAAGCCAATTAACCTACTAGTATATTTTTTGAACAATATGAGGGAAACAGGCGTACCCACAGAAACCCTACTAAACACTGTGAGAACATTAAACTCTACACCCAAATAACCGAATCCATGACCCAAGCGCTGTTAGGTAACGTTAACATGGTTATGATTATTGGAATAATATAAACAGACTGCTTGATGAATTAATTTTTCTATATTTCATATTTCTATATTTCATTGTATTATGGCAGTGGTCATGCAAGGACCACAACAAAATAGCCACGAGGCAGAGATCCAATGCTCAAGTGAAAATTAACATTTTTCTTAAACCAGCACATGAATGCTAAATGCTGTATCTAGACTAATGCCTTGCATGTTACTTGAGCTTTGTCATGGTGCCTCACTAGCAAAACAATAGGAGTTTCCACAGAGCTGTTGTAAATGAGTCAAAACAAACAGACATTTGCTGTTAAACTGAAGCAAACAGATCCACAATAGGAAAGGTGGGGTGATGTGATCTGATAGAACTTCATGTATGACTTCCTATTTAGATGCCACACCTGTATGTCTGTTATTATTTATATACTTTACCTGTAATCTCCTCTAAGTATTTTACTTATCTAATTATTTTGTTTTAAAAGAACATTTTTCACTATTAAAGATTAGTATTGCATATCTGTCAGCCAGACTAATTTTAACAGTGTGATAATGCTGTTTATAGGCAGAAGGTAGGTGTTTTTCTATGATGGCTCCAAACATACTATATGAAAACGCTATTAATTCACAGCACTAGGGAGAGTTTTCAGTTGTAACCTTTATCAGTTACAACCAAAGAAAGCCTGGAATCTGATTACTCATTGATGCTTGGACAAGCCTGTGGGAGTGGCATGTCAGCATAAGAAATTCACCATGTTATTTCCCATTCCAACAAAGTAGTATATATAGGGCACAGGATGCAGCACAGTGAAGATCATCATCATCATCATCATCTATTTATATAGCGCCACTAATACCTTATCACTGTACAGACAACTCACTCACATCAGTCCCTGCCCCATTGGAGCTTACAGTCTAAATTTCCTAACATACACACACACAGACTGAGAGAGACTACTGCCTATTAACTTATTAGTATGTTTTTGGAGCATGGGAGTAAACCCACACAAACATGGGGAGAACATACAAACTCCACACAGATAAGGCCATGGCCGGGTATCAAACTCCTGACCCCAGTGCTGTGAGGCAGAAGTGCTAACCACTAAGCCACCATGCTGCCCATCTGAAGATCTTGCGCTAACATAAGGAAGGTAAGAAGACATGAATCCAACATGGAAAAGAAATGAGACAGTTAAGTAGATAGGAGGTCAGCTGGCAGGTGTGGAAGGAGGGGGCATGGTGACGTCATAGTGACACTGTAACTCTGCCCCCTGTAGCAATTTGCAGCATTGTGTGGCAGGGTTTAATTACACAAATTGCATCATTAATCCCTACCTCCACCTGGGATATAGGAGAGGGCCTGCTCTTCTGGGAGTTTGTGAGTTCGGGAGCCTTCCAGACATTCTGGGGGAGTAGGCAAGTATGAAATATGCTGCTATTTTTGCGTTAATATGTCAAAATTCATGCAAGCAGTTAGCAAGTTAAAAGAATGGCAACTTCATGGGTGGGGGGATTTTTCATGCCTTCATGGATTGAACTGCACAGCTCCCAAACTATGAACCTTTCATATCTAAAGATTGCATGCATGAGAAGGGGGAGTGGCTTAGTCACACAGGTGTGTGCTTAAGTCACACTAGGGCGTTGCTGTGTCATGTTGGGGCATGCCCAGTGCTTGTGAAATACTGCGCTGTAGCCAACACCCTTCTCCACCCCTAAAAAGACCCTTTCAATGCCATCTGTACCAGCAGCAGGTACACATGGCACCTGCTAATGGGACATATATCCCAACTGCCCTAGAATTTGGACAGTAGTCCTGATTGCACCTATCATGACGGTTGGGTATTATGTAACATGGTGTACCAGTGACATTCATAACTAAATGCAAGCCAGGCTCATTTTACTAACATGCAAAAACAAGATTTTGTTTTACAGGATGAAATTAAACGTCTGGAAAAGGTACATATATCTATTGCCCACAAAAGGACTTTTAAACACGTCCTTGGAGGTGCAGAAGTAATCCAGTCCATGGCCAATGGATTCCCATGGAATACTTGATTGAAAGGTCAGTTGGCAAGTGCAGGAGGGTCTGTGGTGACGCCATCGTGCAATGAGATTCCAAGAGTCACAACATCACATAGTCCCACTTCCTCCGGGAAACGGAAATGTGTCTACTCCTCGGGGAGTCTGAGAGGACTCTAAAATTTGTGAGCCTCTCAGAAAATGTGGGAAAATAGGCAAGAATGGTACTATTGTTACGTTCGTAATTATCACCTGTAATAAAGATTCTCCCATACCATTGCTGTGGTTCCATAACACAAAGGATTTATTAGCAAAGAATAACAAAGTAAAGTTTGGTATACATACTCGTGTGCTTGCTGGCACCAACTCAAGCTTCAATCAGAACGCTCTGGGGTCCAAAGCCAGAGGTGAACAATTTATACACAATACAGTTGTAAAAGTAATGACATCACAGTGACACACAGCTATAGTTGTAAGGTCTTCATTCATTGGTTGAAGGGTCTTGCACTCTCAGGTACTCGACATGGCATTGGTGTATTCCTCTGGTCATTATTCTTAGGAATGTCAGGTGTCCTTACTTCCGATTCCCGCCTCTAGACCTGGTCTTTATGATCCTTGTAAGCCGGCTGTTAGTGTTTGAAAAGTAATATTATTCATAACGTACGCACTTTACGAATGCTACATAAATGGCACTGGAAACGTTCTCATACAATGGCGAACAGAGAACATATTTTAGCCTTTTCATAACATTATTTTATATAAAACAATAGACAAACATTAAACTTATTTACATATTTTTGTTATATAATTAGGTATATATGTAACATATATATACCTAATTATATATATAATTAGGTTATGTATTCATCACATCGCAACTAATTGTAGTGTACAGAAATACTTACTTCAAACTTTCATCCAATTACTTTACATTAACACTATGTATAGGAAAGTGCATTTCTAATGTAAAATCACTCATGAATTATTTAGGTCATAAATGGGGCTGATATGTTTTACTATGTCCACCTTATACATTTCCAGCCAGATGGGCAAACCCACAAAAGATTGTAAAGTGTTTTATGGTGGAATTTATAAAAACCGTAATAGGGGAAAGTTCCACATTATGTGCAAGGTGGACGTTTAAGTCTATTTTTAAATTATCCCCAATTTTCTATAAATAAAGCATTTCTAATATATGGAAGTATCATTATTTTGTTCAGCATGAAGAAATAATATTACACTGAAATGCCTATTTAACCTGAAATATATTAAGCCTGAAATTGCACATTTTGGTGGGTTCTGTCCTCCATTCTTTAGTTGAAAATGTCTACAGTCAATTTAGAATTAATTAGTGATATGTCCTAATACAAATGTCCCTCTTTGTGATCTCCTCTTCATGGTCACAAATGTTCTTACATTATTGATAGGTCAAACCCAGAAGTGTGTACACAACGGCATAAGCTCTCGGCTGATGCAATTTAGCAACTTCTATAATACCAAGATGTCATCCATCCTTGTATTACAACCTTCACTTGTGTGATTAAACAACCGGTAAACAATTGGTATCATATTCATGTTTTCCTAGCCTTTGTTTTGACCCATATCCAAGATAGTAAAATATATCATTGTTTGCAAATTTCAAAACAATTAGAGGAACACAAGACACAGTGTACAGTCTTCCCACTTAGCTCAGGTCAGATGGACCCGGCTCACTTGCAGAGGATTTGCTTAAGTTTCAAGGACACTGCTTGCAATCTTTCTTCCCTGAGATTAAGCTGGCCAGGTGCCATTGTCAACAGTAAATCTCACTTACATGCTCAAAAGATTAAATATCTGATTCAAATTTCTGGCTGCTAATTTGTTGTATTTGGCCACAGGAGTCACTTTGAGCAATGCACAGCCTTTAATTGTGGCTGTTGTTGTTTGACATAATGGAAAGAAGGGGACATTTCGGCTAAACTATAAGCCCATTTGACTTTAATGTTTTACTACCTATTTTATTGGAATAGTTATTACATGGGGGCAATCTACACTGCATTTAGTTCTAGAAATTGAAATCCAATATACTGTATGTAGAGAATTCCATATTTAACAAGTATATCTGAGCATACAAGTTGTTGTTTTTTTAAATCACTATAAACACCTGTTCTTCTGGCTTTGTAAAGCACTTAATATGTTTTAGTGTAAAAAAAATATTATGTCGTACTACAGACAATTTTCTTTCATAGTTTCCTTACTCTTTGTCTCTACGACCAGCACCCCCTATAGTTGCATTGTCTCCTACCAAAACTTCACTAACAACCTGCCCATCCACTTGCAACGCTGGCCCAATTCAGCACCTTAATACACGGCTTGCTACCTGCCTTTTATCTGGTTCTCATACTGCTAAAGGACATGAGATGCTGGTGTCAATTTGTCACTGACCAACCTGACACTCCAAACAGGCCAAAAAAGTTGTTATCGCTGCTACAAAAGCAGGACCACCCCAGGAGCTTCTACCTGTGACCCTCGATCACCCCTATAACTGCTCTGTAGAGATCTAGCATTGTACAAATGTAATTTGCTTAGAGGATCGTCTGTGAACAGCTCACAGTTTGCTGACTGCTCAGCAATTATACTTGTATTCTAGATGACTGGCAACTCTGCTGATGCTCTCTTTGAGATGGCAAAATAAGCAATCTACCATTAATATGCCCTATGCCAGGGTGGGGAAAAAATGGAACAGACTCCTCTGTTCAACCCCTCTTTGGGGGTGGCTACTGTCTGAATAAAGTGGATTTCAGGCCTAATAACAGGCAAATCACTTCTGGGAGGCTGCCGTCTCTGCCAGATGCTCATGTCCCCCTTACTGAAAGCCTTTGCTGCTGTAAAACCTGGTGAGACACCAGAAGAGCTGCTCCTCTTCATTCCTCCTTTACTGGGTTTCTTGTCTTACCAACACTGAATGCTGCTCCTCCAATGCTGCTGGAAGCCATAATAACTCTTGGTTCTGGATCCTCCAAATAGATGTTGACCATGCAGTTCTGATTGCCAATGCAGTACAATGTCCTCGTCTGTCAAACTGCAGCTCTTCCAGCCACCAGCCTCCATTGTCCAGCTGAACACTTCCTGCTACATCAGACCTGTTTTCAGCAGTCCAACATAGGCCTTTCACAGGCGACGGACTTCAATCTAGTCACAGTAGGTGGAATAGGGCTTAGCTCTACCGATGGGTAGGATTTCCTAGATCTTACAGCCTGATGTGCAGGTCCTAGAATCACCTACAGGAGCTGACAAAACAGAGAGACAACCCTTATCCAAACCTACCATTTTATCTCCACCTGCGGACAACTAAAGTTGAAACTATAGCTCACAGCTGGAGGCCCACTTTTCAAGTTCCAAATTCACTAAAAAAAATAATAATAGGTTTATTAAAAAGAAAAATGAAAATAAGAAATAGAACAAACAACTTTTGTTTACTAATAAAGCATTTTTCCTAACAATCAGAGGATAGCGATGGTTCTTGTACCACTGTCCATGCAAAAGCTTCACCGAAGGCCACCAGAGAAGGCTACCGTCAGTGATATCCCGCAGTAGTGTTTACCAGTCATGGGGCTTTGATAGATAGGAAAAAGTCCTAAATTCAACAAAAGCTCTAGTTTGGCCAGAGAAAGGGCTTTTATCCCATTGATAAATAGAGCCCTTAATATTACACCTCTTGTCCTGCACAATCATGTACCTGCTCATTAAGGTGGCTTTTGGGTTACTTTATGTTCCTCAAATGCATTTTATTCATTTTTATAACAATCTTCAAGACAACGTGTGTTCTAAAAGTGCAGATTCTTTACTGGCGAAATAACGTTACAGCTTTAATGATACAGATCATTGCTTTGATTCAGAGTGTCAATAATAAAAACAATTTGAAAAAAAAAATGACAGACAAGGATTAAACAAACTTAAATTATATGCAATAAAATGAACATATTGTTGGACATTCTATATATCAGTTAAATGTCTCATAGTGACACTGCAACAATGTAATAAAAAAGAAAATCCCCAGTTTAATCTAGATCAGGATACACAGAGTTCAGTGACCTTCCGAGTACAGTAGGTGACGAAAATAGAAACCAGTACCACTTCCGCACACTTACTGTGATTCATATTAGCTCTATCTAGGCTTCAAAGGCATAATTGTATTTTTATGGGGAAATTGCCAAACGTATGGCACTCTTTCTTAACAAGATATATATTAAGAGAATGCCTGATTTTTGAACTATATGTACATATGTATCCATGAATCGAGAGATGCTTCCCAGCTTCTATTATTTGGCTGTATGAGATCATGAGAAAATACTGCACAAGTTAGCTTCTTATTTATTATTATTATTATTACTATTATTTATATAGCACCAGCATACTTCATAGCACTTTAAAATTGGGAACAAAACCATATTAAAACAAGACTTGGTGGTAACAAACAGCCAAACTGTAAGAGGCCCCTTCTTATTTTCAACAGTTATATTCTATTATTATTATTATTATTATTATTATTATTATTATTATTATCTTTGACTTATAAGGCACCACAAAGGGTCCGCAGCGCCGTACATTACATATACAGAAAACAGAACCAACAGAACCAAGACACAACATGATACACAAATATATACAAACACAGGTGACAGGGTAAAGCAAATCAGATTATATCTGACAGATAGTGAAAGGGATGGTAGAAATCAGCAAGAATAAGGCCGAAGATTAATAAAACAGGGAAAACAGGGCTAGCGAAGCAGGCCAAGAGGTACAGAGGGTGAAGGAACAGTAGAAGGAGCACACAAGCCAGAAGGGTGCTGAAGGTGGCGAAGAGGCGGCGGGGGTTAGAGGATTGGGAAGAGATGAGGGATTTAAAGAAAGATTGTTTAGCGAGTGAGAGGGCAGAGCTGTAGGATGAAAGGATGAATTTAAAGTGGAGGAAGTCAGCCAGGGAGCGGGATTTTCTCCAGTGGCGTTCAGCGTTACGGGAGCATTTTTGGAGGAAGCGGGTAAATTTGGAGTGCCAGGGTTGGGGTTTGAAACAGCGAGGGTGGACGGAGTGGGCAGGGGCGATAGCATCCAGAGCAAAGGTGAGGGTGAGATTGTAGAGGGAGACCGCCTGGTTGGGGCAGGCCAGGGAGGAAAGGGGAGAAAGGAGGGTATCAAGAGAGGGGGACAGAGAGGCCGGGTTGAGAGCGTCAAGGTTGCGAATGGACAGAGTAGGTTTGGGCAGGGGGAGGGGAGCAGGGGAAGAGAGAGAGAAGGAGAGGAGATGGTGATCGGATAGAGGAAAGGGAGAGATGGAGAAGTCAGATAGACTACAGAGGTAGGAGAAGACAAGATCAAGGGAGTGGCCAAGGCAGTGGGTAGAGGGGGAGGTCCATTGGGTGAGACCAAGGGAGGAAGAAAGGGTGAGCAGTTTGCTGGAAGCAGGTTCGGTGGGATTGTCCATGGGGAAATTAAAGTTGCCAAGGATGATGGCGGGGAGGTCGGAGGAGAGGTGGTGAGGAAGCCAGGCAGCAAAGTTGTCAAGGAAGAGGGAGGTGGGGCCAGGGGGGCGGTAGATGACAGTAACACGGAGATGGATGGGGTAGAAGAGGCGGATGGAGTGGGCTTCAAAGGAGGAGAAGGAGAGGGAGGGTTCAGGGGGAATGACACGAAAAGTACAGGTGGAGGAAAGGAGGAAGCCCACTCCCCCGCCTGGGCGGGCACCAGGTCTGGCGGAGTGGGTGAAGGAGAGGCCACCATAGGAGAGGGCAGCGGGGGAGGCGGTGTCAGAATTGGAGAGCCATGTTTCAGTAATGGCGAGAAGGTTAAGGGAGTTGGATAAAAAGAGGTCGTGGATAGCAGTCAGTTTGTTGCGGACTGATCTAGCGTTCCAGAGGGCACAAGAGAAGGGGGAGAGGAGAGGGGGGAGATGGGGATGAGGTTAGCAAGAAGGGCAGTTCGTGGGGGAGGGCGGGGAGGAGCAGGAGAGTTAGGGCGGGGGGAGAATATGGATATGGAACGAGAGCGGGGAGGCATAGTAGGGAGAGAGATAGCAAAATAGAGGGTGGAGGGAGGAGGAAGGGAGATCAAGAGCGAAAGATATGAGGGTATGAGGTAGGTAAGAGAGGCCTAGTATAATGGAGCTAAAGATAAGACAGGGAGGGCTAGGAAGACAAAAACAGGAAATATGGCAAGGAAGGGAAGGAGTAACAGAACAGTGAGATAAAGAGGACAGAGAAATATAGATAAAAACAGAGCAGGGCGACAATAGAAAAATGGAAGACGGCACGGAGACAATAGCAGAATAGAGGACAAAAGCAGTATGAAAGACAATAGCGGTATGGAAGATAAAAGCAGTGTGGAAGACAATAGCAGTATGGAAGACAAAAGCAAAATGGAAGACAATAGCAAAATGGAAGACAATAGCAAAATGGGAGACAATAGCAAAATGGAAGACAATAGCAAGATGGAAGACAATAGCAAAATGGGAGACAATAGCAAAATGGAGGACAATAGCAAAATGGAAGACAATAGCAAAATGGAAGACAATAGCAAAATGGGAGACAATAGCAAAATGGAAGACAATAGCAAGATGGAAGACAATAGCAAAATGGGAGACAATAGGAAAATGGAGGACAATAGCAAAATGGAAGACAATAGCAAAATGGAAGACAAAAACAAGGTTAGGGCATGGAAGGCATGGAACAACAGGACAGAGAGATACTATAGACAACATATAGACAACATCTCTACTTTTTCAAACCTGCGGTTTAGTAAATATACCCCCAGGGGTGATTATCTGGGTTTTTGTTTTCTTTATACAGATATTCCTAAAAGATTATAACCAGTAAAGATTAACAGATATTTTTATGAAATAATATAGTGTACTCTGTATCAGAAATGTATCCTTAATTTGTGAATGCACGTAAAAAAACATAACTGTTTCTTATTTAGATTTGATTTAAATGATGGCTAAACACCAAAATTTAAAATTTCAGATATGATCCAAGAAAGTAAAATACATTGTTCTACATAAACCAGACATTCCCGGCATCTCTGTTAAAAAGTAAATATTACCTCTCCACACTATTACAGATAGCTGAACCCACTGTCACATAATTAAGACAATGTCCTAATGGGATCTGATACAGCTGAAAAAACTGCAGTCTGTTAAGCTGTTAACTTTATTCAAACGAACCCTTTATATGACTTTTCCACTCCAAACAATGCATTTATGCAGTCTTATTTTTTCAAGTCTGCAAACTTGTCAATCACTCTGGGGCTCATACTGAGTTGGGCATATGCCCGTTTGTTTAGTGTAAAATACGCAAATTTATGCTGCGTACAAATGAAAAGTGTCCTCAAAAACAAACTGAGGGATTTATTTGTCAAACTCCTATTTTTGACACATTGCTGATTTTCTTGTATTGACATTATATTGATACACGGTGATAATAACAGAAAAGCAAAAAGCGTCTATGTAAAACCATTGTTATTTCCGCTTTTTAATAAATAAGTCTGTTAGAGGTTGAAATAAATCTATCTATAAGGTGCAATTCTGCACCTTGGCAAAGTCATGTCATACTGTAGGGGAAGCAATTTTAAAATGTGCTGCTTTAGAATTGGGAGGGGGTGTATCCCAGCTCAACTTTTAATAGCAATGTAAAAATAAAAATGGCCAGTATTTGTGTGCTATATGCAAAGCTTTTCCCTATATACAAAAAAATTACATGCACATCTCTTGCATTGTAGCATGATTTGTCCTGGTGCAAATTTGCACCCACTGTTGCTGTATTTGCTCTCAACTCTAAATGGGGCCTTTTGAAGGATTGATCAAACAGATTTCATTACGAATACTATAATATTTTGAAACAGCAAAGGGTGGGGCTGCCAAATTCATTGTCTCTCAGGAAGAGGAATAAAATGTTATCTTAACTTCAATCCTCTTAAATATTCATAGTCATACTAGTAATATCAAAAAAATGAACTCTCTGATTAACAGGATTATTGGGAATATACTCATAACTGTTTTACTGTACTTGACATGCTGAAGAAAGCACAAAATTCAGGTCATTTATTGTTTAATATGAAAACCATATCAAATCAGTATGCATTCTGTCCATTCGAAAAACTAGATACACTTTCATAAGGTATGGTAGGGGTTAAACTAATTACATAGATAATAATAAAATAGATTTTTGTGTATGATTTTGATGTATTGAATTATTGTTAAACCTCACCAAGAGAATATTATTGTATCCTTATTTACACACTAGCAACCTCTATCACTAAGCTGGAGTTTTCATTATTACATTATCTCATCCCTTGCTCCAAATAAACCACGCTCAGCCGCAAAGAACAGTCACCCTTACTTGGCACTAACGTGTATGGGAAAATTTAAAACAAAAGCAAATGTGCTTGTGAGCTGGCGCTGTGTTACATGTTGTGCTGTTCTTTACTTTGCATCACAGATCAAGAACGCCCCCACCAGTTACATATGTAGGATTTCAAACTCTCTTAAAATTAGGCCAAATGGTTGTATATAAATGTGGCCACAATTACCTCTATACAATGTTGCAATACTACTGTGTTGTATACGCTTAAATTTGTGAATAGTTTATTATAGAAATTAGTTTGTAGAAAAATGTACAAAGTCTAGCATTTTTTGTGTAAATGGCACATAACATGCAATCTACATATACTCTTAGTCAAGGCCCTAACAATGGTGGTGCAACAGTTACGACCACCCAGGGCACAATCTAAAGGGCTGCACACTATTTACCCCATGCTCAGTAACCCAGATATTTCATATGGTGTTGACCTGAGCCATGCTGGCAGAACGTAGTACACACAGCGGGGAGGAGTAGGGCGTAATACTTGAATGAAGGTCGACTAAGGAGCGCCTGTGCAGTGCCTGTGGGTATATGTACTGCAGATGGAGGTGGTGTTTATAAACTATACCAAGCAGTCTTGCCAGAAATCAATGTATTCAGAAGCTGTAGTCAGGAACCAACACCAACAGAGATATAGACCCAGGGATCTGGAGCCAGATGTTACGTAATGGAGAAACATGGGCCAGGAGCCAGAAGTAACCCTAATGTGGGTTCAGGGGTCAGGAACCGGAAACTAACTGGAGCTGAAGGTACAGGACCAGGAAGCTAGCATGTAAACACTATTACCGGCAATATAAAACTGAGAGGACGAGGACCTATCAGGATTAGGGATAGGGCACACATCCAACAGTAACAGAACTTGCATTTCAACATACCAGGTTGGTAAAAAGAAGAAAGTGACCACATGCAAATCATAGGCGAACTCCAAAATTCTCCTTCTGTCTCATCCCATCAGCATGTGAGTCTTTTCTTCTGTCTCCTGTTCCCTTCCATTTGCATATCCTCCTGTTACTACCCCCTCCCCTTTGCCTTCTCAATGTATGAAGACTTCTCTCTCCATCTTAGCAAGTCACATATGAGGTTGCGCTTTTCGCCTGAAGAGCCTCCTAGAGTGTACAGCTCAGGAGTCAGGCTGCAAGAAGGTAAGTTTGGGAGGGCTTTTAGTGTAGTGTCGCTGGTGTTGATGACTGATTGGTGATATTCATTTAATAATGGTGTGAGGGTGGGGGCTATTAATTTATTGGTGGGGACTCTTAATTTAATGGGTGTAGCGGCTGTTGATTAATTGGTGGAGGCTATTAATTTACTGGGGGTAGGGGTTATTCATTTATTAGTGGGGGCTATTAATTTAATTGTGGGATGATTGTGACGGTGGGGCATTGATGGGCCTATTACTTAAAAGTGTGGTGTGCTAATGATTTAATGTCAGGCTGGTTGTGTCAGAGCTATAACTAGGCAGGTGCAGGTGGTGCCATCGCCCAGGGCGCAAGCCCAAGGGGGCACAGCAGCCGCCCGCTACCTGGCTCTGTATCTACAGCCTATTACTTCCACAGTGGAATGCAAGTGAGTTCCACTGACAGGAATTTCGCCATTTGGAATGCAAACTTGAGTTCCACTGCGAAAGTAAAAGGCTGAAGAATCAGTCTCTCTCTCGCTCTCTCTTTGAACAGCATTCATATCCTGATATTGTGTGAATTATTATTAATACATACACTTGATGCACATCACACATTGTCATAGTTGTTCACCCATGCTCCTAGATGTTATGCACTGGGTAGATCAAGGTACACACCTGCTCTCTGGAGACAGGTGGAAAAATGGAAAGAGGCTCACTGTGTAAAAGTGTATAAAATATTTGATCTACTCACCCCTCTCATTAAATAGAACTTCTCAGTTTTTTCTGTTAACATACTACTGGTTTTAGCCTCATTACTTACATTTATCATGAGAGAGGAGATTAGTGCCTCTTTTACTACATGTAACCCTCCCTCCCTCGGTCTCAATTCAGGCATTGAGGGTAAAGTGCCCACATAGCCCCTCTTTACAGTCCTGACCAATTCTACACCCCAAACCCCCCCCACAGTGGTTCCTTCAAGGCTCCTTGAAAAAAACCTCTCTGCGGCATCGGCGCCTGCTCCACCCGCATTGAATGTCGGGCGTGACGCCAGTGAGGAGCGTCGCAGACTGGAGTCGGCGACAAGAAGGGATGAAAAGAGAACAAATAAGTTGATACAAAAGGTAAGTGAAGGAACGGAGCAAGGGGCAGCAAAGGAAGGCAGCATGGCAGAGTGTTTTGAGGGGCAAAGGAAGCTGCATCGCAGTGTTTTGAGGGGCAAAGGAAGCTGCATCGCAGTGTTTTGAGGGGCAAAGGAAGCAGCATCGCAGTGTTTTGAGGGGCGTTCAGTATATATTTTTGCATACTTTAAATGGTCATTAGGACAGAGAACTGGTTGTTAATTTATTTGAATCCCACCACTGTGTATATATATATATATATATATATATATATATATATATATATATATTATGCATTTACAAATATATGTAACAGAATTCTTTCAGTAAAGTGCTAGCCACACCCCCACATTAGGTTGGCCCCACCCACTTGGCAAATGTCACTCCCACTTAGATGGGGGCGCCGATGCCCTGTCTCACCCAGAGCACTAAAATGTTTAGTTACGGCACTGGGTTGTGTGAAGGCCTAGTGTATTCACTAATTGTTTTGCTTTCTTTTAGGTGAATAATAACTATCATTTTTCCAAACAGGCACCACATTCCAAGATCTGGCCAAGCAGCAAGCACCAGCTGCAACACCTGGTAGTCAAAGCTGCAAGAACAAGTAGGAGAGAGCAACACAGGGTTGTAAAGGGCTAGGCACATCCTCCCTCTAGGATGACATGTTCTCCAGCAGGGCACCAGTGAAACAGCATCTACCCCCACCAAAATTTTTGGGAGAGGAGGGGCACCAATGGTCTCTCTGGCCCAGGGCACTAAAATGTCTAGTTATGGCTCTGCTTTTAGCTGTATTTTTGTGCTTTACATGTGTACTATGTACAGTATATGATATATCTTGTTTGCCTGATTTGCATTAAAGCGACCAATCCATGTGTTACCTATCTTGTAAGGATCAAGACTTTCTGCCAGTTGTGAAAGTCAAATAATTGGGTGAAATAAACCAAATTAATTAATATTGTTTTACCGTGCAATTGCGATTATTACGCCACATGTTATGACGCAATCACATGGATTAATAACACACACAATTACATTCGCACTTACACTTATAAATACTATACATTTATTAAGGTTCCAATCCACATTTATTTATTAGTAAAATGTATTAGAGATTATTTATACATAGATAAAACTATAGTAAAGGTATTAGTGGTTCAGGTCCCCTAAAAGGTAAAGAGTTTAGTCTCATTTTAAAGCCTATTTCACGAGCATAAACCCCGTTTCGATAGAGTAGCAATCACATCTAGCGGTCGCAAGTTATGAACAATATGAGATTAATACTCTATAGTACTTTGTTTGGTGGGTCAGTTTGAACTGGTTATTCGGTGGGAAGACATGTAGACAACAATTGTGGGAAGTTGCCCCCCACCCCTTGTTGAAGATTAAATGAACTGACCTATGCCCAGCAGACAACTGGAACATCATTAACCCTGGACCAATGAAGACCTCTCTAAGTGTTATCAGTGTACATAGTGACATCATCAGTGTTTTTTTGTAAACTGAAGCTGCATATAAGCAAGCTTTCAAGGCCTATTGCTCTCTACCTTCCTGACTGTAAAACTACATGGACCTGGGCCCAGGTGAAGCGCTGGGAATATTTAATGTATTCGGTTTTTCCTGCTTTATTGTAATATCTTTTATGCGCTATGAGGGCTTGCTGAAAAACCTGCTATATTTTTCAATTAAATATCTTTGTGTGTTGGAACCACAATAATCGCACTGGACAATATTCATTGGTAAGCGATAAAATGAACATAACACAGTTTATCAAAGGGTGAAAGTCCTAATTCCGGAAAAAATGGGTCTTTTTCCAAGTTGATTGACAATGGCAAAAGCAAATATTACACTACCACGATGTTTGTTCTGTTTATGGCATCTCAGTATGGAGCTAAAAGAAGAGAACACTGGGGAAAATACTTATTGATTAAATATTTATTGATTAAAAATAAACATTTTTTTCAGTCTGGATCTCTTTGAAATTAATAGGATCTTTGCCCCGACCCCAGAAAAAAAATGTAAGATATATTATGACCTGTATATTATATCTTATACTATATTCCTATGTGCAAAAAAACTTTTTTTAAATAAAAAAAATAATACAAATTAAGAACATTTACTATATTTATTTATTTATTTATTTGTAATAGTGGCATTGGAAGTTTAAACCAGTTCCACTCACGCACCGGACTAGTATGTCTGCTCGCTAGAGCAGAACGCGGCCACCAGAGCGATAACTAACTTTTATCCCTCTGGATATCTTCTTCTGGGACTGAGGAGTATCGCTCAGCTGCAAGGACAATAAAATATTGTTAAATTGAATTAAAATATAAAACTTATCAATAGGCCCTTGTGTTGCTCTTTTAACTTTTATTGTATTACAATCACTCTGAGGCTATTTTTTTTGTTTAATTTTTTATTTCTTTAATATTAAGGATGAATGTACAAAAAGTATTCTAATTATAGGACTTACTCAGTTTCTATGATATTGCTAGTAAGTTTGGTTGCCGAGCTCATCATTTAGTACCATTCCAATGTTTACTTTCTATTCCCCAAAATGCCCCTTTCTCCTCCCAGAGCTCTACTATCAATTTTACTGATGTTTTAATAATCTTACAATACAATAGCTTGGACGGCAGGGCAAAAGATAAGTGTGACGTCATTATGGGTAGATTATTATATTATTGCATGTATTTCCTGGAACCAAATATATAAAGATCACAAGTCCCTTGTTCTGTTCTGTGCCTAGATTTCACATAAGGATAACATTTATCAGTCTAGTAAATAATGTGATCCTGATCTATATTTTCCCAAATCGGAAGTTTTACATTTTCTTCTGTGTCTATGTATACTGCTATCTCCATACAACTGTTTCTTTATCAAGTGTGGTTGATTTTTTTCCCCCAACTCAAGTGTTATATAGGGCTTTAAAGATGCGATGAGGACCATTGTGACATAAACCTCTTCAAAGGGAAACTTGTGAGTTCTTTGAACATGAAGATAGAACCCCCTTGGAGAGACATGGTGTAAAATGTTAAGTGCAGAATAATTGAGCAACAGCCATATTAGTGTCTTTTCCAATGCTTTACTGATACTTAAATGATTAATATTCTGTGGGAGTTCAAATCTCCTTCAAAGGTTTAATCATAATGGATCCCAGGTCAGTGGTCACCCTTGGTTATCTGTGCTGATACATGCAGAGCTGCCAACTCATCAGCTACAAATTAAGGTAAGCCCTATGTAAACTGACAGTCAAAGCCAAAAAACAAATATCTTATATCCTCCTTTGAGGAGTCTGTACAGTCCTCTGTGTCTACAGCATGAAAACTCTAGAGGCTGAAAATTAATCCCTGAAAATATAATTATAAAACAAAGTTTTCCTGTCATTAGTTAGCTCTGGTGGAGACACTCAGAAGTAGTTTCATGGCTAAATTGAAAATAGTTTGTAGGTCAATAGAATGGTTGTGGGATTCAGCACATGTATGCACATTCATTTTGTCTGGTTAACTTCCAAACATTTACCCCATCGTCCTGTGCCTAACAAACTCTGCAGCATACCAGAGACAACAGGGCCATTCCATCGTAAATGGCCGCCCAGCTATATCTTCGGCTGGGTACACACTAAGGTATTTTCAGCTGATTATCGCACCAATCAAACGATAAACCACAGTTCGGCCCGATATCGCATTAGTATGCACACTCCAACCATGAAAGATTATTGGTCCAAAGCACATTGCATTGTTTCATTTGATTTTGAAACCGAACTAAAACTGTCCAACGATGGAACTATGTCGCTCCAATTCTGCAGTGTGTATGCACTCACGACCAGCAGTGTCCATAGATCTCTATGGAGTGTGCAGAGTCGCGCCGTTGGTTATGACAGTTGAAGAGCACAGATCTGAAGGTAAATGGTGTAAAAACATGTATTGTGTGTACACATGAATCGGCATGCTGATCGGGACTTTTATTTTTTTCTGTTGTTGGTAAAATCGGTAAAGATGTTGCATGATAAGAAATTTTCTGTAGTGCGAACCCAGCCTTACTCTGACCGCTTCCTTCAGATTAATATTTCTCATCACTGAACGGTCTTTATATTATCAGTAAGACTTGCCTTATCTAACACTAGATTTTCATATCCTTTTCAAATTTGAACAGCTGTGCCCTGGCCCAGCCCTCTCCTAAAATATCCACCAGTGTGGGGATTTGCAAAGTGGTGCAGCAGATGTGGAGCGGTGAGAGAAGATCAGTCTTGCAGCAGCGTTTAGGATGGATTAAGGTGTGGATATATGGGTGTTGGGAATGCCAGATAGCAGGAGGTTGAGGCAGGAGATGATGAGAGAATGGATAAGAGTTTTGGTAACCTGTTGAGTAAATAAAGGGCCTATTCTGGCAATGTTTTTAAGGTGGAATTGACAAGACTGGGAGAGAGTCTGGATGTGTGGAATAAGACATGTATGTGTGGAATATGTATGTGTGGAATCTGGATGTGTGGAATAAACTATGTATAATAAACTTCCTTCCCACCCTCCTATAACTACCCTCACCTTGTCCTGTCTCCTGTCTCACCCCTCCTTTCACTGAGTGGCTACCTGCACTGCTCAGATGTAACAAAATAGGACGGACTTCGTTGTCTGCCCTACCTTCTTCATGCCACTTGTATCATGTTGCCTAGCGACCATCCTCCCTTATCCCTGTTCGGCGCCATTGCTGTGCCTGCCATTCCTTTTAGGCATTTTGGAAGGCCTTTTATAGGCTTGGAAACTGCTAGGACTACTGACACTGAGCCACAGCTTGCGTTTGTTTTTTGTGCCTGAAGTTACAATCCTAGCACAAAGAGATATTGCAGAAAGGAACTGATGGTTCAGTTTAATTAGTCAGGTAGCAGAGAAGCATCACAGAGAGCAAAGGTTGAACCTGAGAAGCAAGCAGTTTCAGGACAATAAAGTCAACCATGGTTAAATTTACTGGGATATGCACTGTGAGTTTTGTTTAAAGGCCATACAGCTGACTCTTTCCCATGTGTTTCCCGTAAACACAGTGAAATTCAAGCAGAAATAGGCACATGACACCATAGGCACTCTTGTTAATGACCCTTACTGACTTGCTGATGAACAAGTAAATTAACATAATCAGTATGCATGCACCTATCAGTGTTTAGCACTCAAAGGGCCTCCGTCTGATTATAGTCTAATCAGGATAACTAGTAAACCTATATATCAATGTGGTCATGAGCTATCCTAAAATCTGAATGTACTTTAAATAATCTGGTTTCCACAAATCACTGTGTGTTGGCAAACAAGGAGTTAATGCATCCCAAAAGGGCAGCTCCTCAGAGTTAGGAGGAACGGTTCAAGTGATGCGACTTCTCATAGACAGGCAGAGTTTTTTCCATAAAAGGGTATTTGGAACAACTTTTGAAGATTTCTTGTAAGGAAATATCTTTTGTTTCTAAGACCCAAAGGAGCCTCAGAGATAGCTTCTGATATTAAGATAGATAAGTCCCTTTCATTTGTTTCCAAATTTATTTCAAGCACACATCAAGGCATATATATATAGTTTTATGTTCAGTACTGCCTGATCAACCAGTAGTTATTTTCAAAGAGCGAAGACCCTCAAAGAGAAACTAGTTTTGAGGGTTTTCTTACCACTAAGCTAAGGTTTAATACTTTGAAGAGCAAAATGGAACATGTATCTTGGTTGCCAGAGAAGCCTAAGGGAAGTTATAAATGTAACAGAAATTGTTGTATTACCTGTGGGTTCATAAAACATAGAAGACAGAGTCATCAGTAACAAAGAGATTCTTAAGTGTGAGGACTTTATCAACTGTCAAACATCATATGTCATTTATCTGATTAATTGTAAATGTAGAAATGTAGACAGCAGTATGTTGGGAGAACCACACACACACTTAACATTTGGTTCCTTGAGCATAGAACCAAGATCACATTGTCTTTCCAAGCATTGTTGAACTTGATTTGATGGAGAAATTACCAGTATCTAGAGGGATAGAGAGTATCAATGGTACTGTAAGAGCAGGTGACAGATGCAGAAGACTATACATGAGGGAGGCGTATTAAATCTTTGGTTTGGGGGTCAATGTTCCCAATGTAACTGAATAAGAACAAGAGCTAAATGGGCTTTCAATTTATATATATGGACAATATGAGGTCTAGTGGATAACACCAATATGACTAGGAGGTATCTATTGGCTTCTGTGGAATAATAAATATATTGATTATAATTCCATCAATTTTATAAGTTAATCCGTGACTGATAGGTTGAGTTAAATTTTTGTTCTAATGATTGTCTATTAATGATATATTCTTCTGTTTCTTTCTGAAATTTAGGCAATGCGCTATGATTACTCTGTATTACGACACTATGTTATTGAATAGGTTTATAAGTTCCTGGATGCTCAGTTCAGCATGAGCAGATTCTGTTAGTAAAATAAGCAATGCTATGTCTGTGGCTGGGAGACCCCAACATGATTTGGTGCCCAGTGGCGTATAATAAATACTATGTATTTTTCAGAAAATCCTTATTTTGCATCCTGATGTAAAAGTTGATTTTGAAATATGTGATGTAGATTATTTTATTTTAGACACATTATATAGGGCGTATTGCTTTCTCCTGGTAAATTAAACAAAATAAAATTTAAAAAGAACACAAATATAATATGTAAACTATGTAGTATACTTACCTTGAAAAACCCCTTTGGTTTGGGTCGAAACACGTCGGGAAGTATCTGCCAAGTGATACAGGAACCAAAACCAGCACTGACTACATGGATGGGAATTGTTAGCTGTCATTTATCCCGGGATCTTTTATAACATCTATATGATATGCTTGCTATTCACATCTATCTAGTAGGAATACCTGCATACCACTTTTGTCTATTTGGATGTTAAGCTTTTAGACATGTATGTTCATTTAATAAAATTACATTGATTTTATATTAAAAAAAGTATTGCGCTAGATATTTGTATCTATTTCTACTGCATGGTTGTGTCCCATATGACCTTGCCTGAATTCCTTTGGATACCCCCAATGTGAGATCGTAAGATTTTTGATATATGAAAAATCTCAAGATTGAATCTAGTAAGTGTTCTGACCTGCAGTGTGCTTCACAAATCTATACCTTATGGTGTGTGCCTTACAAGCTTGTGGTCTGTAAGTTTACTTAGAAAAGAGGATGCACAATTTGGATCAATTATTGGAAACACTAAGATTCTATATTTGAAGATTTATGTCAGGCGCCATCTCCGCACCTTCCATGGGTTCCAGAGACGGATGCCTTCTGCCCGCAGCTCACGTCCTGTTGCAACGGGAAGCCCTTCCGACCACATGACTGCTGCGTGCGCGCATGTGCGATTCACCGCTTTGGTTCCCTAGCAACGGGACGCTTGCCCGACGATCAGACTCAGCTGTTCGCCGGAACCTCTCCTCCTTGTTTCCTCCTGCTCACTATTTAAACCTCACTCTGGCACCATTAGGGTGCCAGAGTATTGGTTCAAACCTGCTTCAGCTTTCCTGCAGTCAATGATTGTCTCCCGTGATACACATAATCTTGGCTTGTCTGACTACTCCTCCGGATCTCCCTTTGTACATCTGGTATTGACCCTTGGACCGTTCCTGACTACTCTTTGTCTCCTCTCTGTGGTACTGCGCTTCTCTGGTTTCGACTCGGCCTGTCAGACTACGCTCCATCCATTGCACTGGGGACTATCTGGGAGAATCGCGACCTGCGCACTTCACGCAGAAAAGTCCATACCTCCTTGCGGGGGTCCCTGGTGAACACCGGTGGTGCATTAGACTCCGCGCCTCCCAGTTTAATAGCGCCAACGCCAGTCAGTGCTAATTCTAGTGAAAGACGTGACAATTTATTTATTTAGACAATGTTGCACTATTATTTTAAAATTTTGACTTTTATGTTTGGAGTCTACTGTTGAAAAAGTTTGTGAAGAGAACTGGGTCAACTTATTGAATATTAGTATAATTTTTTTATGCTATATCTTGATTCTCCATTGAACACACTCTAACATAGATCGATTGGAGACCTCTTACACATTTTTTGGTATTAAACTATGTAGTTTGTTATCGATCTATAAGTCTTATGTGGTTTTAAGCAGGTTGATTGATTATAGTGATAACATTCCCATGTTTGTATAATGAAGACGTTCTGTGCAAGTGATCCAGTAGATAATCAATTTCCGGTCTTTGATGAGCTGGTAGAAATATAAATACCTTTCAGAGTGGATCAGCTTAGATACCCTCTGATGAAACTGGTAGAAAAACAAAGAAACACATCAGGATCCTTGTGCAAATCTCAGGACAATTAACTGTTGTTTTATACACATTTCTGGGATCTGTATTTTGTTTCATCTTGCTATAGGTATCTGGACTGTGGATTGGTAATTATAAACCACCTGAGAATTGTTTGATACTGTGGCTACATACTTATGGAGATTATCTCCTCTAACTGAGCACTTATGACTTTTTTAACCAGCTTTGATCTAAAAAAAATCCTGGATTCTATTAGCAAATACTGTCATTTCTGAGTCAATCTCAGATTCCAACTACTACTATTAATACTGTGCCAGATATTACAGTTATGAGATATTAACGGGTCCTCATTGTGGTAATTTACATATCAATATTTAAATTACCATTAGATTTTGCTTTGTTATTAAAAATTATTCTTTAGCTATACAGATTCTCAATTGTTTTAATAATGTCACATCCTTTTATTAAATCAGAGATGCCTCCAGTCACAGAACAGCAGCCAAGCCTTTTAATTGCCCAGTTAAAAATCCACAGACCCTAAAAGCTTGACTGAATGTCCTTTGGCTAGGAAGGACCATATTTGGGTAAAGTTCAGTGTATAAACTTTACTGGCAATATAATGGATCAAAGTAATACTTTCTATAATCCATGTATGAGAAGACCTCTGTATAAATTTGTAATCACAGTAACTAGAAAGTAATTGTGTCCATTACATATACAGGCCCCATAAAGAATCTATAGGGATAATGAATATGACCAAGGAATCAATATAATGTAATCATGTTTCATATGTCTATGTAAAAAATAATATTGACATATATTATATAACATTTTGAAATGTAAGAGAATAACTGTTCTTGGACAAATGGACAAAAAAACAGCTGTAAAACAAATTAGCATGTCAGCACACCTCTAGCCGTGATGTCATAGAGGATTGGGGTTTGGGAAATTTTTAAAAAGTGATTAAATGATTTTTAGAAAGAGTCTGTTTTTGTGGATCAGTCTTCTGCTGAGGAATTGCCCATACCTTTGATAATGCGTATTCTTTTATTTCAGTGTTTTATTTTAAAGAAACTGTTTTGGATTGATATATCTGTATGTAAATTTGTTATTACCAGTTTTATTACCAGTATTGGGACCATTTGTTATGTTAAATCCCGTTTAATTGGTTTGCGTCTTTTTTGTGCTTAAATAATTCATGTGTCAGATAGGCTCAGTATTTATAACGCTACATTTATGTAGGGAATTGTTTGACTTACAATGATTTTTATTAAATTAGGTGATGATTCTAATTTATCATCAGTCAGGGAGTACCTGATATACTTAGAGTTCTGCTCTTAAACTAAAGCTTAGCGGTAGCAGAATTCAACCCTTTCACACCCACATGTCACTTATATCCAGGTGCGTGTTGTGGTTTAGGATTAAATGAAGCAAGATAGTGCAATTTTGCACCCTGGCTATACCATCTTATACTGCACACTAGCATAAGTATCATATTGTAGTGAATTAAATAATATAGACTACAGAATAAATAGAAACCGACAATTAAAAATCTTTTGTTATAAAACCTAAATCTGGATATCTTACACTTTATGTGTGTTAGGAACTCCCAATAGCACCAGACCAATCAGGGCTAATCCCTGATAGGTGCACCCAGATGCAGGCTAATGCCTGTAACTATTCCCCTAATTAGCCCACAGGCTGTGTCCACTTTTGCGCATGCGCCTGGCTTCCAACAGCGCCGGGACGCAGCGCTATGTAACGGCCGGGTAGGAAGGGGAAGTGACGTCCCGGTCGTCATGGTGACGGCCGAGACACTGGAGCAGGTAGGAAGCGAGCCGCGGCGGCTGTGAGTACCGCCGCGGCTCGTGACAATGTGGCATTGAATGCCTTGATATTTTGTCATAGATTTAACTTATTATATTATTTTTATGCATTATTTGTATTGTTTATTTTGATTTGAATCAACCCTTTGTCACTAATAAAGTATATGCATACCATATGATATGTTAATATGTTTCACAATATAGGTATTATATTAAGGTCCAGTTTCAACCTAAATTGCAATTATTATTTGTTGATGTAACTGTTGATTGCCTCATCTTTTTTATTTATAACCTTTATTCACTTTAACTAAAGCCTGATGTTCTATTTATTAACATCTGGTGATAAAGCTGATCTTCTAGCATCACTGATGGTAGCGACAGAAGAGCACATATTGCCATAATTTATCATTAAAGTATGCTCAGCTGCCCCTGCAATACTGGCCTGGAATGGTAAGATTTAACTTATTGCTTTGCCAGGTCATCATCATCATCATCAACATTTATTTATATAGCGCCAGCAGATTTTGTAGTGCTTTACAATTGGCAACGAACAGTAATAAAACAATACTGGGTAATACATACATACATAGAGGTAAGAAGGTCCTGCTCGCAAGCTTACAATCTATGGGACAATGGTTTGATACACAAGGGTAAGTGCTACTTCATGTTGAATATTTTCCCAGCAAGAATGGAAAGGTTACAAAGTAGTTAGTGGGCTGTATGCTCAGTAGCACAACTATGTTGGTCAGAGAGTTTGTTGTCTTGTGTAAGCTGTGAGGGTGGTAATAGAGTAACCTCGGGAGGTTAACAGGGTGGTAGAGGAATACTATAAGCTTGCCTGAAGAGGTGGGTTTTCAGAGAACGCTTGAAGGTTTGAAGACTAGAGGAAAGTCTTGTGGTGCAAGGGAGTGAATTCCATGAAGTGGGTGCAGCCCGAAAAAAAGTCCTGTAATCGAGAATGGGAGGTTGTGATGAGAGTGGAATAGAGAAGTCGATCTTGTGTAGAACAGAGGTGTCGAGGGAGATATTTTGAGACAAGAGAGAAGATGTATGTCGGAGCAGTTTTGTTGATGGCCTTGTTTGTTTGTTAGTAGAAGAATTTTATATTGGATTTGTGGAAAAACAGGCAACCAATGTAGAGACTGATAGGGTGACTCAGCAGATGTAAAACGTTTTGCGAGGAAAATCAATCTAGCCGCTGCGTGCAAAATAGATTGCTCGAGTCTGATTTTGGGAAGACCAGTAAGGAGGGAATTACAATAGTCGATGCAGGAGATGATAAGTACATGATTTAATGTTTTTGCAGTGTTTTGTGTGAGATATGTATGCATTATGGAAATGTCTTTTAGATGTATGCAGCATGATGTAAATATAGAGTTGATGTGGGGAACAAAGGATAGTTGCGAGTCAAGGAATAGACTTGGGCAGCGAGCTTGCAGGGTGGGATTTATGGTCAAGTTGTCAACAGAAATAGAAATGTCAGGCAGGAAGCTTCTATTGTTGGGTGGGAATATTATTAATTCTGTTTTTGAAAGATTGAATTTGAGTTCGCAAGAGGACATCGAAGATGAAATGCAGAAAGACAGTCAGTAATGTGGACAACACAGATGGTGAGAGATCAGGAGAGGATAGTTAAATTTGTGTATCACCCTTATAGCGATGATACTGAAATCCAAAGGAGCTTATTAGTTTTTCTAGAGAAGTGGTGTAGATAGAGAATAACAGAGGACCTAGGACTGAGCCTTGTGGTACTCCAACTGATAAAGGAAGTGGAGTGGAGGTTGTTCCAGAGAAATTAACACTGAAAGAGTGATTAGATAGGTAGGATGAGAACCAGTATATGACAGTGTCTTGAAGACCTAGGGATTATAGCATCTGTATGAGGAGAGAGTGGTCAACAGTGTCAAATGCAGCCGAAAGATTAAGGAGAATTAGAAGAGAGTAATCACCTTTAGTTTTAGCTGTGATTAGATCATTGACAACCTTGGTCAGCGCAGACTCTTTGGAGTGTTGTGAGCAAAAGCCTGATTGAAGAGGATCCAATAGGTTGTTTGCTTAAAGGAAACGTGTGAGGCAAGTGTAGGCAATTCGCTCGAGAAGTTTGGAGCTGAGAGATGGGGCGGTAATTTGAGAATTTGGGTCCGAATTTTGTTTTTTTAGGATAGTAGTAATCACTGCGTGCTTGAATAGTGATGTACAGATACCAGCGGAGAGAGACAGTTTACAGATTTTAGTTAGAGGTGGAATAAGCACATGAGACAGTGACCTACCAATGTGTGAGTATGGGATCAAGATGACAGGAGGTAGAGTAGGAAGATAAGAAGAGAATAGAAACTTCCTCTTCATTTGTGGGATTAAATGAAGAGAGGGTGTCAGAGGATGCGGGAAGAAATTGAGCTGATTGCTAGTCGAGGGAGATGATACCATTTCAAGTCTGATCTTATCCTTGAAATAGGAAGCAAGATCCTGGGCACCGATGGTAGTTGGAGGGTTTGGGGTGGGAAGATTGAGAAGAGTTTTAAATGTGTTAAAAATGCATTTAGGGTTAGAAGCCTGAGCATAGATGAGAGATTGGCAATATGCTTGTTTAGCAGTGTCCAGAGCACTTCGATAGGAGTGATAGATAGCAATATATTCACTGAAATCATTAGAGGTACAAGATTTACGCCAGTGATGTTCAGCTTTACGAGAAAGTTTTTGTAAATTTCGAGTTACTTTAGTGTGCCACGGTTGACAATGAAGTCTACACGTAGTATGAAAAGTCGCCGAAGCCACTAGCACCATAAACTAGCAAAGGCAGTTGCTAGGGTATGGTGAAAATGAGGAACTGCCATATCAGGGGAGGAGAATGTAGAAATTGGGGAGAGAAGGTGTTGGAGAGAGATGAAAAACTGTTGAAAATCAATAGAGTTAATTTTCCTGCGGGTATGAGAAGGCTTGGAAGAGTTTGACAGCAGGGAGGTTAAAGAACTTGGAGTGAGCGAGTAACTAATAAGGTGATGATCCGAGAGGGGAATGGAGTGTTATGGAAATTAGAAACTGAGCATAGTCTAGAGAAAACAAGATCTAGACAGTGGCCATCCTGATGTGTAGCAGATTCAATCCACTGGGAGAGGTCAAGTGAGGTGGTTAGAGGATGTAGTTTTGAAGCAGCATTGGAATGTTGATTTGCAATAGGGATGTTGAAATCACCCATGATGATGGTGGGGATGTCAGAAGATAAGAAGTGAGGGAGTCATGCAGAGAAGTATTTAAGAAATTGTTGGTGGGGTCCAGGGGGCGATAGATGATAGCAACATGCATAGAGAATGGGTTAAAAATCCTAACAGTATGCACTTCAAAAGATGTGAACGTGAGTGTTGGGACTTTTGCAAAACTGTGAATGTGCACTGTGGAGAGAGAAGTAGTCCAATCCCATCTCCTTGTCTGTCTCCAGGTCTGGGAGTGTGGGTGAAATAGAGGCCACCATGTGAAAGGGCTGCAGGTGAGGCAGTGTCTGATTGCGTTAACCATGTTTCTGTTATTGCCAGAAGGTTGAGGTTGTTTGAGAGGAAGAGGTCATGTATGAAGGTAAGAGGGTTACAAACAGAGCGTGCATTCCAAAGGCACATTTAAAGAACTTTGGAAGAGAAGGAAAACAGGTGATGCGCTTGAGGTTTGCTGGATTTCGGTAGCGTTCAGATATATGTGTGTGGGATAAGTGAGAGGGTCCTGGATTAGGGGATATATTACCAGCTAATAGAAGCAGGGAGTAAGAAAGATGTCTGCCCTTTTAGTTTCTGGCGACAGGGTTAGGCTGTTATAACTAATGAATTTAGATAGAAAAAGAGTTCATGAGTGTTAACTAGAGTTGAGTGAAGTAATGAAGGGGCAATGTGGACAGAGGTGTGTGTTGCAGGAAGGGTGAAGGAGGATATAGTTCTAAAGAGAATGCCATGAAGGGAAAGCAAGAAAAATAATTTGGCACACATTGGTATTTGGAAGGAAATAGCAACAAATACAGGAAATCAAAGAATTACCTAGTTATAATGGCCTGTGCAATCAGAAGTAGCAGAGTAAAGATGCTGCAGATGTAGATTATTTCTATTGGTCCTCAATTGTTGAACTACTGTCTTGTTTAACTGTATTTTCTAAACACTTTGTGAGAAAAACACTTAGGGCCTTAGTCATTAAGGGCTATTGGGCTTACTAAGGCTATATGAGAGCCTGGCCAGAGTCATAAAATTGGTTCAATGAGCAGCAACTAAACACAGGTTAAGCAAGTAACAAAGTCCTATTACATACTTTTTTTAAAAAAAAAATACAGGCACAGTTGCAGATATGAGAATAAGAGAGGATGAGATGAGATGTTCCGTTTTTGTACATACCTGGGGATAGAGCATTTCATATTAGTAAACGAAATCACAATCCCGGGATATATGCATCTGTCCAGGGTTCCACTTTGCTAATCATAATCAACATTTATTTTTATATATCGCCAACATATTTCATAGCGCTTTGCAATTGGGGGCAAACACAGTAATAAACAAACTGGGTAAAATAGACAAAGATGTGAGAGGGCCCTGCTCGCAAGCTTACAATTAATGCATTTCTTTCACAAGCGCTGCAGCAAAATGTTCCAACTATCACCCATGTCTTAAAATAATGTAATACATCTGATTTAGCCTTCCTAGCTGATACAACCAGATGTTTTCTTTTTTTTTTAAATAATTAAAATACCTTAACATTAATTTGATTCTCCTAACAGTCACAATTATTATATACAAACTATGTTAAGTAACGTTTAAACACTTTATAGTTTTGGACATACCAACTAGACACCTTGGTAATCAACAAACTATGCAAAATTCTTTGATTTTAAAGTCCCACCATCTAATATAAAAAGATGAGTTTGCTCTTGATACTAATCAATATACAAATATTTATTGAATAAAACTATTATTTCCCTTCTGTTGAATAATGAAGATTCACGCTGAGGAGGATCAAGATGATGTTGATGCAATGATCAAGGTGAAAAAGGCAAAAACATCTAAACTTTCCAAAGGAGAAAAAGGTGGGGACAAAAGCCAGACAAAGCAAAGAGCAACAAGGTCAAGAGATAATTAAATGTTTTTCACAGGCAACAGAAAAGTCATGAACAACTAAAACATCTCTATTGGAAACAGCAGCGTCCCTTAGATGGATGTAAACATGCAATGAGCAATGACCTCCCATGCCAGGATCTTATTCTACTGTGATACATGTACAGTACTATACAGTTAGGTTTTACTCAGTGTGCCACTCTGGCAAACGCCTAAGGGCATCAGTATCATTCTGGAGATTGTCCAGCACTTCATTTGCAGGTGAATTTATTTTACACTCTATATAGAAAATAGACAATATTCTGCTTTGCATAATAGTTTAATGTAAATATATCAAACATTTTACAGAAACAAATTATGAAAATATATATAATTTTGCATAAAAATATAGATAGAAAAACACCAACCTCAATAATCCATAAATATAATAGGAATATGTAATCTTTAATTTACACAAACACTTTAGAATAGTAACAATATTTTACATGATCTACCATTTATTGATATGCAATTGTAATAATATAGTTAAATGAATCATGAGAGTGAAGGGACATCAGGGCTGTTTTTATAATACGTGGTACCTGTATGCGCTCGAAGCAGAAGTCAGGCAACCTAGGCCCCCTCCACTGGACATGATACTGCAAAAAACCTGCGTATATATATTTCTCTCTCTCTCTCTCTCTCTCTTTATATATATACATATATACATACATATATATATATATATATATATATATATATATATATAAACATATATATATAGAAGCACTGGCAAAGTGAATGGCTTATATACAAGTCCTAAATTCTTGTCATTCTTAGTTGTAGGAAAATATTGTAAGGGTTCTTGGTGTTATGTATGGAGAGAGAAAGGTGGACTCCATACATAAGGCCCAGTCCGGGTCTTCTGTCTCATAGCAGACTAATCAGGAGTTGCACCTGCAAGGTGATGTTAAAAGACTGCTATGCAGTTCAGTGAGTCTCTCACTGTCTGGGGAGGAGGTCAGATGGCTCCTGAGAGAAACTTCAGTTTTGATCTGTAAGCTCCACTGTTTTGTTTAAGTGAGGGACGTCAGGCCCCTCCCTTTAGAGACAGAATATCTCTGTAATGGTTAGTAGCCAGACGGCAAGGATTTTTGTTTATGTTTTGTTTTGCTTACAAGCTAGTGAATAAAAACTAGCTGAGGCTATTGAACCTGAAGTCCTGGACTGGTGTGATTATATGGCTGAAGTGCAGCTTTCTACCCCAGAGGACGGTAACCCCAATACGATCCTGTGACAATATATATATATATGTGTGTGTGTTTGTGAAACAAAAGTTCTGGAATGAGCGCTCCAAAACGTTGAATCCACAAATTTGATAGCATCTACTCCAGACATGTGTAGAAAGTACAATAAAGTGTTTATTAACACCAATGGTTAAAAACCCTTACAATAAATAGAAGATAATGCTTATCTGAGCCATAGATGAAAACTGGAGACCGTCTCCTGTTGAACACTGCTTCGGGTCGGACCTAGCCACCAGAAGTTCAACAAGAAACCAGTCTGACAGTGAAAAGCCTGCAAGAGACCACCCTTTTGTGGCTTTTTTTTCCGGACCATCTTCATTTTGCAACTAAATTTCCACCATATGGAGCAAGATCGCAGCATTTGCCCGGAGCAGATCTGTGCATCAGCCAATGGGAGGAACTGGTTGAAACGGGGATATTACTTGCAAAATATGGAGTAGGTGAACTATGCCCAATATAAAACAAATTTTACAGACTCAAACTGTAGAATTTGAGGAGGAAAATGGAAAAGTTTAATTTAATAAAAAGGGATGACTCTAAAGTAATAGGCTTTGATATTTTTTTTATGTGACAGGTACACTGTACTTCATCATATTTTTCCAGCTTTCCACAAACTATGGCACATATCTTGTTTGCAAAGGTATCTCCGGCGAGCAGCGAGAAGGGTAGGTGTGTGTCTTGATGGCACCCAGGGGGGGGGGGGGTCCTTGTCCCCAGAAACCCCTGTCCTACCTGGGATGCTGTATGATTACAGTGGCTGGCCCCTCTCCCGGGATCAGCCACTACTGCTTGTAGCTTGGGAGGATGGTCTCCCAGTCAGTCCCCTGCTGTGTGAGCACAGCTCTCTGCCAGCAGTTTGGCCCCGCCCCTTCCTCCCACACGGCCAGCATGGGTGTAATGCAGGAGGCAGCAGCAGAAGGTAAGAATGTGTGTATGTGTCTGTGTCTGTGTATATGACAGCTTACATGTATGTGTGTTTGATCCTGTGTGTGTGTGTGTGTGTGTGTGTATATGACAGGTTACATGTATGTGTGTTTGATCCTGTGTGTGTGTATATGACAGCTTACATGTATGTGTGTTAGATCCTGTGTGTGTTTGTGTATGTGTGAGTCTGTGTATATGGCAGTTTACATATCTGTGTTTGATCCTGTGTGTGTGTTTGTGTATGTGTGTCAGTCTGTGTATATGACAGCTTACATGTCTGTGTTTGATCCTGTGTGTGTTTATCTGTGCTTATCTGTGTATATGGCAGTTTACATGTCTGTGTGTTTGATCCTGTGTTTGTTTGTGTATGTGTGTCTGTGCTTAACTGTGTATGTGGCAGTTTACATGTCTACGTGTTTATGTATATGTGAGTCTGTGCTTGTCTGTGTATGGGACAATTTACATGTTTGTGTGTTTGACCCGATGTGTGTTTGTAGCCACGTCCCTACACATGCTGGTCACACCCACTGGTATCGTGGCGTGGAAACCCCCCTCATCGAATCCTGCGTTTGCCCCTGTATGTGTATAGGCAATGATGCACTTTATGGTCAGTGATATAAAGTGTTTGCTCAGTAACAATGTATATGTTACACTAGTAATGTTGGTAGTGATTTTCATCAACTGTATGTATACAGCATGCATTACATGGTTACTGTAAGATTAAAGAGGCACAAGCTTATTACAGGATTGTACAATTCAGCTATGTGAGAATGTTGATTGAAAACATCTGGGATAAGCTAGAGGGGTTTAAAGCACTGAGGCCAAAGACTTTAAAAGCAACAATCTTTGCAGGTTTTATGTTCTTTTTTACATTTAAGGAAATCCTTAAAGAGGATGTATAATTTTTTTAAAGTAGGACTTTTATCAACATACAACTTCTATCCTCTAATATGTTTTATAAAATTAAGGGGCAGTATATATAAACTTAATATTTTCCCTTTCCTTCAACACCCTAGAAGCAGAACAGTATTGGGCGCTTATCAATGTGGCCTGGAACTATGTTTTACAGGCATCATTGCATTGATGACGCGGCCGCATCGCGTGTCATGTGATGCGGCCGCCTGTGCACTGACGCGGCCGCATCGCATGTCTTGTGATGCGGCCGTTTGTAATATTTATGAGCGATTGTATTCAACAGGGGGGGGGGGGCGGCCCAAATAGCTGTCAGACTGAGCGGCCCCTGCCCCCCGGCCCAGCCCGATGAAACCTTTGGCAGTTTTAGCCTACAGCTACCAATAGATTATCTTCCTTTTGAGGGGCACATATACAACAGGACTGGGCAAATTTACTAAACAGGAGTGAAATTATATTAATGTAAGCAATTGTCTAAAGGAAAAATATGACCTGCAAGTTATATCATATATTGTAGTCAAAAGGTTATACATAGTGGGTATGCCTATGCAAAATAAAGGGTTTGTATTTAATTATTTTTTAACAAGAGTATTCAAGCATTGCACAACACACTAACATAGACTCATAGCTAAAACCGACCAACATATAATAATATTATATTGTATAATATTATATCATATAGTAATTGTATATAACACAGCCCATTTTTTATTAAAAAAAACCGCTGTATAATATATAATAAAGACCGGCATATTACAGCCAGCACTAGCCAGCACCAGGTTACATTTTTATTTGCATGTTCAGCCCTGATAAACACTGTTTCTTTAATGTACATTTTATTGATTTGTAAAAGAATAATAGAGACAGAAGAGAAAAGAAAGAGGCTTTCATCTATAAAGGACATATTACAGCAAAACCACAATGCAGGGCAGTAAACCGAAAAAATAAAGCTTATTAGCCTAAATGAGATTCACTCTCAAACATACAAACAACAATATTCCATATATCCCTATTTAACACATGAAGCTGCCCAGGTGGATGTCACTCTGGTGGAGAGCAGGGCTTGTTAGTACAGAGATGGTCATATGGGACTGCGAGACCCACAGTTGGGAGTCATGACAAATGCCTTCTAAGGGAATATTCCAAGATGTGCAGTCCAGGGAGACCAAATACTCAAACTTATGAGGGTGACTGTGACCTGGCAAATTCTCACAGTCGCCTCCGACAGGAGAAACGCTTTTTTCCAATAAAGCCACTATAAGTGCGTTAAAATTTTATTTGTATACACCAAGATACTGACAGAAACAAGGTGCTTTATTCTTTTTAAAACTATATTCAAGGCATACACTAGAGAAGTAGAACAAAGTAGAAGTTTTTAGCTTCTTTTATTATTTCGACAATATCACTGTAATAATGATGTCTCACAAAGTAATTGTTATGATGTTTCTCTATTGAGTGTGGTAAAACCGTTTCCATAACGTTGTCACTCAGATTGTACCTGAGGATCTGGCACTATAAGCAGTGGATGGTTGCTGAGGAGAAAACTACATATCCCATCAGCCTGATGAGAGAGAGAATAAATGCTGGTGCAGAGCTGCCATCATTCTCTTTAGGCTACTATTTGAAAAGTGAGGAGGGCAGGGAAGCTAGAAATAACAAAAAGTGAGGTCTAGTTGGCCTACATAAAAAATGGTGTCCTGCCTTTAGTATAGAGAGAGGGCAGCTAGTCTGTCAGCCATTCAATGAGCTTGTGAAATAAGGAGTACTTCATAAAGCTCAGTGTTATGGTAACATGTTGACCTTTACTGTACCTACTAATAATTCTGATTTGAGCTCTTCACAGACAACCATCCTTTTTGATGTTCGTCTAGTTATTCTGCTGACCTCTGCAGCATGGAATGACACTCAAATCATCTATTCAATAAAATACCAGTTTAGAACTGTAATCTAATCTAATGTACACTATATTGTTGATTTAATCCTTACATGAACTAACAGTGTATAAACCTATCCATATCTGCAGCAGAGATGGTCACTGCCCCCCATGTTTTGGTTTCGGTTTTGGATCTGGATTAACTTCGTGTCTTGGTTTTTGTTTTGGCAAAACAGCCTTCATGTGTTTTGGTTTTGATTTTGGTTTTAGACCCCTATTTTTTTATTATTTTTTTGCTAAAATCACATAATTTGGCTCTTTTTTTGTTCCTACACTATTATTATTAACCTCAATAACATTAATTTGCAGTCATTTCCAGTCAATTTTTTTTCAACTGACAAGAACACTGCTACCCATGTTTCTGTTTGAGTAATGTCACTGAGCAATGTCACTGGAGAATGAAGAGTGACAAGAACACTGCTACCCCTGTTTCTGTGTGAGCAGTGGCACTGAGCAATGTCACTGGAGAATGAAGAGTGACAAGAACACTGCTACCCCTGTTTCTGTGTGAGCAGTGGCACTGAGCAATGGCACTGGAGAGTGACAAGAACACTGCTACCCCTGTTTCTTTGTTAGCATTGGCGCTGGATCTCATACGGAGGGAGCAGGAGGTACTTATGAAATCCAAAACCTGTGAGATCCGACAACGCAACAATTACGTTTTGCCTCGATTCAGATCCGAGGGCGCGCGAAAGTACCGAGTCGGCTCGCGATCCTACTGGGATCTCCTAAGTTTGGGTGGGTTCGTTTTTCAGAAAACCGAGCCCGGGCATCTTTAATCTGCAGTAAGAAAATTAGCATTAGCATTTAAAAAATAATAACAATAATAATGTTGTACATATTACTGCAGTCCTTCAAATTATGCTCCTGAAACGGTCAGAAATAATTTAACTGGGAGTAATAAGACCTCAATTAAAAGTGAATGCATTTTCTAACTGCCAAAGGAGAAGTACAGAAAGAGTGAAACAGAAGTGCATGCCTCTCCTATTTGCAGTACAAGGGGTGTTGTAATCCACTCTGTTTACCCTAACACACCGTTCCCAGCTCGGACAAAAAAATGGTTTTATTATTTACAGTCTGCACTTAGCACAGTCATCAAGGTTGATTGTGGGTTTATTGTTGCTGGCCAACCTCCTTACACCAGCAGGTGCCAGGCACTCTGAGCTACACTCCCATGGAACATTGACCCTGGAATACGTGAACATGCAGTGATGGATTCTGTTTACTTCGACTGTGAGCCTGCTCCTCCCGTCCTGTGGAAACATCCCACGGACAATAAAATGTTTGTGGTGAGCCAGAACTCTAGTACAGGCTCCTTTGCTCCTGACTCATTCATGACTTATACAGTACAGTGTTTAACCTCTTCAATAGCAGAAAGGCATGCCACATACTAATGATGTCATTATATATTATTTATTCAAGGTGATATGCGACTGAGCGATAATTTGTACTTGCAATTTACAACTGGTATTGATTTTTTTCTTGGATTGCAGCTTGATAGGAGGACAATTAATGTCATAATCATGTATAAAGGGCTTGTAGGAATACTGGCTATAGTAGGCTCACTGGCAAGTCTATGGGGGGGTCTATTTACTAAGATATGGCCATAGGGCTGGTTTTCTGTCACCACTAAGTGGGGAAAAAAAAGATTTTTAAAAAATAAATAAAAGATAATAAATATTTTAAAAAAGATTGCCTAATGAAAAAAATGCTTTATTCAAATAATAATTGTTTAATTCATTCACTCAGGATTATGGTGGTCCAGGTACAATCCTTGTTAAATAAGCTTCCATGAATTGCTGGCAGGGTCTATCTCCTTGATAAACAGTGGAACAAAATATAAAAAAGTGTGGTTTTTTGTCGTAGATAGGGCTTATCTCTATTTCATAAATAGGCGCAGAAATCAGGTTGTTATTTTATAACACAAAAATGATATTATATTTACATTTGAAATTAAATTCCATAAGTTGCAGCTGAAAAAATTTGTGGTGGAGGAGGTCATTCAGTAGAGGTGCAACGCTACAGGGCCCGATTCATCTTTGTGACGTATTCTGGGTGAAGTAACTGAGCATGCTCAGAAACTGACTTTACACGAATTAATTCAATTGCATGCAAATGACACTTACTATTGCCTACGACTTGAAGGGCGGAACGATGGAGGGAGGTGGCGGATGAACGTAGGCAGTGTACAATAAGGGCGTGCCTATGGTGTTCCAAAGCAGATGCAGTCAATTCAAGTTCTGGGTTTTTCGTAAGCACGTTTTTTGTAGCCGTATGTTTTGCACCAGCTACAGGGCAGGTGTAAGTGTCAACTGATAGTGATGACTGTCATGCATCAGATTTGTATTAAACACTACACATATGCATGCCACTAGATAACACAGAACAAGTATATGTAAATAAGAGTAACTATAAAAACAGACTGGATGTAAAGTATGCATTAAGAACTGTTCTCTTCTCTACCCTCCCGTCCCAAACCCTCTGACTACTATCAGTTCCAATGATCTTGCTTCCTACATTAAGGACAAGATTGATAAATTCAGACTAGAAATTCTCTGCATAGACTAGCAATCAGCTTAATTTCTTCCCAGAACCCTTTGACACCCTCTCTTCATTTGATCCCACAAATGAAGATTAAGTATCTACTCTCTTCTTATCTTCCTACTCTACCTCCTGTTCTCTTGATCCTATTCCCTCACAAATCCCTGTCTCCTGTGCTCATTCCACCTCTACCTACAATCTGTAATCTCTCTCTCTACTGGTATTGTCCCTTCATTATTCAAGCATGCAGTGATTACTCCTATTCAAAAATGATAAAATTATATAAATAAAAACAACAAATTTACAAAATTACAACCTATGAAATTACATAATTATCTAAGAAATAATAATTACATAATTATGTAAGAAAAACATTAGGAGAGAGGACGCTAATCTTGAGAGATTACGTTTTAGAGGGGATGGGCGGACACAGAGAGTGGAGGCTGCAGAGGCGGGACAGTTAGGAGGAGGACTGGTATGTTTGAATGGAAAGATGAGTTTTAAGGCTTGGAGGCTGTAGGTCGGAATGGGAAGAGGTAATCAGTGAGGTGAGGTGGCGGCCATTGGCAGAGCAGAAAGGGTTGAAGAGAGAGTGTGTGGAAATGAGGTTGGATATGTAAATGTGGTGCCCCAAAATCTGAGTACCCTGGGGTGTATCTATATGTTTTTAATTTGTTAATTTAATTTGTTAATTGTTAAAAGTGTTTATAAAGATTTTAAAAAAAAATCTTTTCTTTAGGGAGAAGTGACAGTTGGGAGTGGTTGGTGGTTGCCGGGGGTGACAGGAAGGAGGAGTGTGTGGCATAGCAACAAGTCCACTAACTTTGGTAATAACTGTGAACTCCCAGAAGGCAGTGGGAAGAGGAAAGTTCTAGACTTCTGAGGGAGAGAGATCCCTGTGTCTGCATAGACTGAGAGAGAAAAATAGGGACAGAATGAAAATCGGACAAAGTGATATATAAGCAGATTAAAAGTGAAGTGTAAGAAGAGAAGAAGATAAGAAGTGAGCCAAAGAGAGGTGTGAGTAAAAAGGAAAGTACTGAAAACAAATACGCAGTATAGAGATCTGTGACATCACACTAAACAGACTGAGCTATGTACTGAGAACAGTGTGAGAGGAGAGAAAATAGAGAGGTCTGTGAATACACACAAGAGAGACTGTGTAATACAAAAGATCATCAGCTTATTTGACGTGAAAAAGTAATTTATGGGCCCCAACCACGTGCAGCACTTCTACTAAATTCCTGTGCACAGTTCAACCCAGGACTGAGTGTAAAATATGGTAACGTTACCAGGGATAATATTGGTGCACCAAATGTTTTAGTTGAATATTAATGTTAAGTGATTTACCTGAAAATTGATTTATTATTATATGTTAAATGCTATTGTGCTCTATGTTGATCAAATGAATATTTTGTCATTACCATAGAGTTGAAGGGGTCAGTGGCGCGGTGGCTTACCAAAATTATCTTTACCGCGTTATTAATAAACCCAAGTTATTTGACCAATCCTTCTCCCTTTCATTGAAGAATTTATCTCCTGACCACCGGATATCCGACCAAAAAAGAACCTGACTCGTGTCTGGAGGACAAGGTAGGGCGAAGGAAGTCCCATCAGTACTCGGCCACCACATAACAGTTAAAGGCTTTGTAGATGAGGGTAAGGAGTTTGAATTGTATTCTAAAGTGTACAATGAGCCAGTGTAGCCACTGGCAGAGAGGGGTGGCAGAGGTAGAGCTTTGAGAGAGGTAAATGAATTGGTCAGCAGCGCTGAGAACAGATTGAAGTGATGAGAGACAGGAGTAAGCAAGAGAGGAGAGGGTTATAATGAGTGAATGTGTAAGAGTTTTAGTTGCATTCAGAGTGAGAAAGGACCTGATCCTGGAGATATTATAATGGTGGAAGCTGCAAGATTGGAAGAGAGACTGAATTTTGTCAATGGTGGGAGAGGAGGGCGGGAGAGAAGATGGCTAACAGACAACAAGAGACACAAGAGAGGAGGTATAAGGAGAGATTAGAGGAGGAGAGATATATATTGGATGGAAAAAGAACTGATGAGATCACCAAGGAAAGAAGCGATGAGGGAGAAGAGTAGCGGGCCAAGAACAGAACCTTGGGGTCAATGATGGGTGGGGGAGAGGAGGTGGTGATAGTGGTGGACACAGACAAGGAGCAGTTGGTGAGATAGGAGGTGAACCAATGCGTGGACAGTGTGGTGGATGCCTAAGACTGGGTGGTTTGCAAGAGGAGAAGGTGATCAATGTTGTTGAATGCAGTGAGGTCAAGAAGACTTAGATTTGTCAGGGAGGAGGTTATTAGTGACATTGACAAGATCAATTTCGGTGGAGTGGAGTGTTTGAAAGCTAGATTGAAGCAGGTCTAAGAGGAAAAGGGAGAAGAGGAATGTGGTGAAGCAGTTGTAGACAACCCTCTCAAGAAACTTGGAGGTGAAGGGAGAAGGGAGATGGTGCAGTAGTTATAGAAAGAGGCAGGATTTTTGAGTATGTGGTAAACCAGGGCATGTTTGAATGAGGAGTGAAAGATACCAGAGGGGAGCGATAGGTTGAGAAAGTGGGTTATGTGGGTACAGGCAATAGAAGAGTGGGAGCTAAATGGGGATACGGTCGAGGGGGCAGGTGAGGGAGGGTAGCAGGAGAGAAGTGTGCAGACTTCATAGACTGGGGGAAGGAGACAAGGTGGGTAGGCCAGATGAGAGAGGAGTGTGAAGAAAGGAGATGTCATGGTTAATGGACTCTATTATGGAGATAAAGTGGGTGTCGAAGTCACAGAGGAAGTGACAGGGATGGCAGAGGCGGGTGTTGAAGGTCGCGAAAAACCAATGGGGGCTGTAGGTTTGGAAGGAAATTAGAGATTTGAAGTAGGACTGTTTAGAGACAGTGCAGAACTGTAGGAAGAGAGAATGAATTTGAAGTGGAGGAAGTCAGCATAGGAGTGCGATCTCCTCCAGGGATGCTCGGTGGTGCAAGAACACCTTTGCAGATATTAAGTCAAGGTTGTGGTGGGGATGGCATAGGTTTTGGTGGGGAATGTCGTAGGATGATAGTGACACCCAGGGCAGTGGATTACAGGGCAGATATAAGTGTGTTATTCAGGCCAGGAGAGGATGATGATGTTGAGAAAAGCAAGTTCAAAGAGGAGGAGAAGATGGCAAGGTCAAGAGAAAATAGTGTAAACCTTGATAGAAGGGAAGAAGAGAGAGGGTCCAGTGGGAATGACCCGGAAGGTGATGCAGCGGGGTAGCAGGACCTTCACTTCCACCTTACTAGCCCCCAGTCTGGGGGTGTGAGAAAAAAGGCCTCTAAAAGAGAGAGCAGAAGGAAAGGTGGTGTAGATCAGGGAGCCAGGTTTCAGCGATAGCGAGGAGTTGGAGAGGAGTGGGTCATGGATGGTGGCCAGTTTATTGCATTTGGCATTCCAGAAGGGTGCAGAAGAGGGGGAAGGAGGGAAGACGAGAGATATGTATGAGTTGGAGTGTGTGACAGGATGGATCTTCTATGCCACCCTGTCTGTTGCATTGCTGGAGACCGGTTTGGCTTTTATTGCCACCGTCCCCTTTTCATTATCCCAAATGCGCCCTCTAACTGCAATACGAGGGGCTTAAGCTGCTGCCACCATTGGACTCCTTAGTGCATCGAGAACTGCGTCCTTCTGGGTAACTGTCGCTGTTAATGTACCCCCTTGCTGGTATACCTTGGCTGGTACCCCTGACCTCTTGCCTTCAGATCAGGGTGGCTGTGGATGGTACCCCTGGCATATCACATCGGTCAGAGCTGTAGGTAGCGGGAAAAGCATTGGTACTGGAAAGCTGGGTCCAAACCTCAGAACAGCCGGAAAACCGATTAGATTTAGTCTAATCTGCAGGTCACAGAAATTAGGCCTCAAAGCAAGTTCCTTAAGCAGTGATGTTTATTAGCTCAGGAAGTCCTAAAAAGCACAGCTAGAGCCACTAGAAGGTACTGCTGACATTCAGAATAGTACAGATGGAATGATATATTTCAGTACAAACCAGTGCTCTTTTTATACACATTCTGACACACATGTGGGGCAGCACAGTGGCCTAGTGGTTAGCACTTCTGCCTCACAGCACTGGGGTCATGAGTTCGATTCCCGACCATGGCCTTATCTGTGTGGAGTTGTATGTTCTCCCTGTGTTTGCGTGGGTTTCCTCCGGGTGCTCCGGTTTCCTCCCACACTCCAAAAACATACTACTAGGTTAATTGGCTGCTATCAAAATTGACCCTAGTCTCCTTCTCTGTCTGTCTGTGTCTGTGTGTGAGTGTGTGTTTATATTAGGGAATTTAGACTGTAAGCTCCAATGGGGCAAGGACTGATGTGAATGAGTTCTCTGTACAGCGCTGCGGAATTAGTGGCTCTATATAAATAAATGATGATGATGACATGTAACCAGGGGGTAAGCCAGCCCCCTGATCCGGGATGGCTCCCCCACGTTTGAGTTATTTTTAGTATCAGGGTGCAATATGTTTCCCAAAACATGGATTTACATGCAGTGCAAAGTTAACAAAATTTATACTAATCTGTTATCTTAAAACTTGCTGGTTGCATTATTCGGACAATGTGAGATGCACAATGAAAAGCCACACAGGCAGAGAGCCAGCGCCCCCCTGCTGGGTATACCGGCTAAACAGACATGTTTGCCACCGAGATGAAAAGGTCTAATTAACATGAGGGACTTTCTTTAGAAGAGTTATACAAATGCAATCATGACATCCTGTTTCAGAACTTACAAATCAATACCTCAGAAATTAATGCATTTCCTATACAGAAATATAACACAAAATAATAAAATAAGTACATTTCTAATATACAGTATCAAGAATCAGTACATTTGCAATGATATAAATTGGCACTCTGTGCTAATAATTTAAATATATTATTGCAATAAATTAGTTATATGTGATCCAGCCACAGAGGGGTTTCTGATTTGCATGGGTTTGGAGCAAGGGGATTAATAGAAGGAGTGAGAGGGGAGGGAATGGGAATAGGGAGGAATGTAGGAGCAAATTATACCAGCATGTTGTGCAGTGATGGGGATAGTGTGGTGAGGAGCAAGGGGCTTATGGGAGGCTGCGGGGCAGATGAATAATCAGGTGGAGGAAAGTAAGACAAAGAGGCATAGAGGGGGAAGAAGAGCGGAGAGGAGTTGACCTTGGGTGAAGGTCATAGGTAAAGGGCTGTGAAAGAGATAGGCTAAGTTCTCACATTTATTTATTATCATTTTTTTATATAGCACCAGCATACTCTGCAGCACTCTTTTGGATCAACTACAGTAATAAATGGAGACTGGGTGTTATAGACAGACAATGACCTTGTTCACAAACTTACAATCTATAGGAAAATAGAAGTTTGGTACATGAGAATAAATGCCACACAATCAATATTAGTCCAGCCAGATTATAATAAAAAAGTGCTTAGTGATATGATTCAGTCACTGAGCAATGTTGGTTTGGGGTCCAAGGGTTGTTTGCGTTAAGAAGAATAAATGCGTAGAGAGGTGATAATTGAGTAGAATAACCTAATGTGGTTCAGGAATATGATAAACTTACCAGTAGTGATCAATCAAAAACTATTTAGGCCTACTTTAAATTTATGCTTAAAAATAGAATTTAATGAAGATGCAGCTGCTGCATATTTTGGGACAATGAAAGGGATAATTTTTTTCCCCATTATTGTTGCTTTAACAATTACTGGTTCTATATGTAAGTGGTTATCGCTGTCATTTTTATTTGTAGGTGTAGGCTTGTTACTTTTCTGCAGCAGATCTCTTGATTGAAAATAGCTATCACTAGGATAGACTGTCAATCGTTGCAGGACAAAAACCCCCCCAACAAAACCACATTGGTTAGACGTGTTATTTCTGTAACGGTTCCACTACTGTACCCTTAATTTTTTCACATAATGGTGTTCCTTTAAGCATCCAAACCTCTATTTTCAAACATCATAATCCATCACTCTTCTTCCGCTCCCTTGGTGTAATCATCATGGTGTAATCACTTTAAAAGATTGTGCAAGGGTATAGGGCACGCAAGAGAACGAAGAGTGGTTGCAGGCTTATTTTATATTTAACTTGTATACATTTAAATAAATGATTTGTAAATAAATTATAATATACACTTTTAAATGTATCTTGTATATTTATTAGATACTTGTTTCTACTGAGTTAAAGGACTACACTTTCATCAATATTAGTTCAGTTCACAAAATAGATGTGTGCCCTGTGTGCAGGAGACAGATCCACTTTGAATTGCACTGTGGCATTATTTTAATGGTTGTCCTGATTAATTTGAAGTATACTTACCTTAATGCTGATGCGAATCTGCTGTAATTGTTCTGAAACCATCAGACATCAGAAAAAGTATATGACTTGCAAATCATCTTAGTAATAATTGAGGGATATATATATTTTTTGGTTGTAACTTTTCCTTAATTTAAGCCAGCCACTCCTAATTAGCTTGAGGTAAAAGCTAATAAAAAATCGGGAATAACTCATTAACAGGTGCTAAGTGAAAAATTGCTGCATAAAGAAGATATTACAGAAGACTGCAACCTCCTGATTAGACAAAATAAATGTTGCTAATTGGTTTGAAGCCCTCACTTTTAACGAACATTGACAGTTAGAAAAGGTCATTTACTAACCTCCAAATATGTTGCACAGAATCATACTTGCGCACTCTCCCTGAATGGCAGGAGACTCCCGAATTACGGGTACCTCTCCCGTTGAGTTGGGTAAAATTTCCTGCTGCAGGGTGAAAGAAGTTCTGCAGCCAGATTTAATAAGAAATGCACCTTAATGTGTATTCTCCACCTCTTGAATTCACATTAAGCTCTATTAATTCTCATTTTTTTTATGTGGTTGCATAACTAAGTTCTGCTCATGTACCTAGCGCACAGCCCTAAGTTGCCAACTTTTAAAATGGGTTCCAGGGACACTGCTGCTGAGCCGGAGCATCTAAGCCATATAGTGTATTAATAAATGTGAAAGTCGCATTTACAATGTAAAATATAGTTAAGTACTAACACATATACAAAATACAGGCAAAATACCAACATCTTTTTCCCTCTTTAAAAATCCAATGTTCTTTTCTACAGCAGTCCAAATGGAAATATCAAGTAATGTGTATAAACATCATATAATATAGAAGACACACTATTGAATTAAGTTGGAGAGGTCAATCTGCAATAAGCCGATCTATAGCGGCCACCTAATAATATGTGTCATACATGTGTCTGTGCACAGGTTACATCAGTCACAATTATGTGAACACCCCGTTACTGTACTGGGTCTACACTTGCCCTCACCATCCACCTCTACAAGCATAAGGACTCATAAGTGTAAGATTGGACTCTCTTTTGCATCACTCAATGGCTGGTTTATGGTGTCCTATGTAAAATAAAATATATGTATAGACTGCTGTAATGTCAAAGAAAGAACAGTTTCCTTGTTGTGTTAGCTTTTTGCCCTTTATCAGCATCAGTCAGTGTAAGGCTAGACAGCAAATTTGATCTTCATGTTTCATATACTAAAATGTAAGTTTTAAAAAAATAAAATAAAAAAATAACTGTCTTTTTGTGGGCTCAGCAACATGGTGTAAATAGCACAGCCACCACCAATCAGGTATGAGTTTTAATCGTTCTATTCCAGACAATGAAAGCAAATGTTTTATTAGTTGTCATAGGCAGGACCAGAGGAAGCTCACGCGGCGCAACAGGTGGCACCCCCTGCCTTTACCTTAGTAGATGGGCAGGAGTAGGATTGACATCTCTTACTCCCTTAAGTCTGAGAGTGGTACTGAAACTCTCCTCCGTGTCAGCGGCTGGTGCTCCGATTGTGGGCTCTGTGGGGACATTATGTCACTCATTCAGTGTTTTAGCTACCTCCTAAGCATTGGCAACCTAGGTCAATGTCTAGGATTGCCTAATGGTAGCGGAGGAAAAATACTATTTTTATGTATCCTGAAATAAACTTCCTGACCCTGGAAGCTATTTACCTCTTATCTATCACAATATAATTTTACAGAGGCGAATAGTTGAAATGCTCTTTAGTCAGTCAAGATGCAATAAACTAATGAGGAAGGGAACATTGTCATTAAAACTCTGTGCTATATATCCAAATACTGTACAGGCAACCCATTTTTATATAAAAAAATTGCTATTGGATTTGTACGGTATTCTTTATATAACTGATGACTGGAAACACAGAATTACTTTTTTGCTTTAAACATAATGAAAAGAACATGAGAATTTGCCACTTACTATGCCTCAAGCCTATAACTGTGCAAACATGTGCATTTCTATTAGAGGTGGGTGGGCTCGGTTCCCCAAGAACCGAACCCACCCAAATTTCCGGAATCCGAGTCCCGAGCCGAGTCGGCTCGGTACTCTCCCGTCTGTTCGGATTCCAAAACGAGGCAAAACGTTATTGTGATGTTGTCGGATCTCGGATCTCGCGTTTTTTATTTAAATATCCGCCTCCACAGCAATCCAGTGCCATTTGAGAGAGGGCCGCATCGCGTGTATTGTGATGCGGCCGCCGGTAATATTTAGAAAATATTGTATCTACAGGAGGGGGTGGGGGGGGCAGCCGGCCCGAACAGCTGTCGAACTGAGCGCCGGCCCAGCCCTCCTGCCCCCGGCCCAGCCCACCCCTGCCAGTACTATATATTTCTGAATTTGCATTACAAGTGCTTGGGGGTGTCAGATATTCCCCTCTTCTAAAAAAGCTATTTTCTGGTGTTGAAATTGTAATATACCAGCACTATATATTTCTGAATTTACACTACAGGTGGAGCGATCGATCGTTGCCATGTATTACCTGTAGAATTACCTCACTTATCCAAGAAACAGGTGGAGTGGTCGTAAAAAATGTTTCCTAGATGTGGTAGGAACTGTCGTGTGTTTGAGTCATTGTTCTGTCGCTTACCATCCAGCCAGATCACTGCAGTCTTTGGATGAAAGTGTATGAAAAGCATATTGTGACCTGTGAGATGGTCAAAATTGAATGGAAATGACTGCAAATTAGTGTTAGTGAGGTTAATAATAATGTAGGTACAAAATAATACCTAAATTATGTTATTTTAGCCCCAAAAAATTGAATTTTTTAACAAATTGCAAAACAAAACCAAAACACGCAAGAGCGGTTTTGGCAAAACCAAAACCTAAACACGAAGGTAATCCAGATCCAAAACCAAAACACGGGGGTCAGTGAGCATCTCTAATTTCTATGGGCAACACCTGAATCTGCATGTGAAGATGGCAGTGTTGTCAGGAATTGCTAAATTAAGCATCTTCTTTCGGAGAGGTGGGCAGATCAGAGTGTTCCTAATTAAATGCAGGTTCATGTAAAAAAGTGATTTTGTTTTGTGGAAGAAGATGCTTAAATGCAATTGTGGAGGTGGGAACATTTACTGGTCAGGTTAAGCAGACTCTTTCTCCTCACAAAAAAAGGTGATGTTAATTACAAGAGATCCAATACTTTCAAGTAAGAGGGCCATCTAGGCACATTTGTGAATGAGCCCTTGATTGCGACATCAACCATATATTTAGATATCAGAGTGGCCTACTGGTTGGAGAAGTTGTAATTTTGTTATTTTGAGGTGGATACATTCCCTGTACAAAATAAACTCTATCAATAAATATTTAACTGTTTATCAGAAAATGAAACCTAGTTATGAAAAGGTCCGAAGGCAGGCCTACAAGAAAATGTGCCAAATATGCCTTTAGTGGCATTTTTTTGCAGTGGAAGCAGATTTGCTTACTGCGTTGAGCATTTTTCCGCTTCTTTTTATCTTTGTACTTTAGTTTTAATTTAGTGGACGCAATCTATAGGCCCCAATAATAAGGGATCAGCAGGGCGGAATAAGAGGAGCATCACATGATGAGTGGTATAATGTAAATGATAAACTAAACTAGCCATGTGTAATAACTTGGTTATCCCATATCATGATATTGTCAGCGCATTGTGCTTATGCTCTTATTTTCCATATAAATGGCATTTATAATGCCCTGGATTTTTTACAACCTTTATTCACAGATAAGGAACGCACTTGCTATTAAAGAGTATTATTTCTCAAACACAGTAGAAAGAATTTGACTAATGACAAGATAATTGCTTCTTGTAAGAGTGTTAGCTGAGTTCCTCATGAGTTTAGCATGACACACGTTAATGGTGATGGGTGCACTGTGGTCTGACCTCTACAGCATCACACAAAGTGATTTATTTGTTTAAAATAATTACAATAATTAGTTGCAATGTTTCCGTTTTGACGTTACATTATGCTAGCATAATAAGGGCACAGTAGGTAGTTTTAAGTTTTCTTTAATTGTCAATGTTTTTATTTTTTTGAGACAAAAATACGTTTGACAAACTTTCTGGGGTAGATTTACTAAGAATTGTGTTTGCTGCTGGATTTAGACTGACACAAATCGTAGGGGTGTAGTGCTCCAAACCACCACATTTACTATAGGTCAGTTTGAGGCAGGGATGCTAAATGACTGGCGATGTGTGGAAAACATCTAATCCACCAGTGGCAAAACCGCTATCAAAACCTCTAATTTAAAAGACCATTTTTTTATACCTGCTTCTGATTGGTTTGATAGAATTCTGTTTGAGCTCTATTTTCCCATTCAGGAGGCATCATTGACTTATAAATTATGGGGGCAATCATTATTTATTATTAAGGGGCAAAATTAATTTATAATTAACTTGGGAGTAAATTTAATTTTTTCCTATGTTAAAGGGGCAACATTATTGTATTATAATATGGGCCAATATATAGTGCCACATGTGTGTATCATAAATAATCACAGTCCCCATTAGCAATCAAATAGCATTTCCCAGTTAATATAATTATATATTCATATTTCCCCCATAATATAATACAATAAAATTGCTCCCTTTATATATTGAAAAATAAAATTTGCCCTATAAGTTAATTATCAATTAATTTTGCCCCTTAATCGATAGATGATTATTGCCTCCATAATTTACATGTCAATGATGCCTCCTCTTATGTTCTGAATAGTAATATAGCTCACACAGGATGCAGTTGGAGCAATCTCACCTCTCACAACCATCTCTTTTGTTTTGGCTGTTTGCTGCCGGTTTCCCCATGGGTTGGTCAAACAGCAGCTTAGTACATCTGGCTGTTTGTATTTTGATCATGTTAAAAATCGGGATGGCGATTTGTAAACTTGTGGTTTGTTAAACTGTGGTTTTCATCCTTTTAACTGGCGGTTTGGTCTTTAGTAAATCCGTCAGTTTTGAAACCGCTGGAAACACCGCCGATATCCAGCGGATTAATCAAACGGCCCTTTAGTAAATCTAGCCCTCTGTGTATGACAAGAAGATCTTCAAGGAACACAGGAATAGAGGAACTGTGTACAATAGAAATATCTGAACAAAGAGAAGGCTGAGATCAAAATAAAGTACAATGTAAATTAAAAACTATCCATACCTCCTAAACATTGTTAAAGCACTCCCTGTATGATTCAGGATGCTGCATAACGTATTGTTGTCTAGCATCTTAGTTTATTCTGTTGCTTGAGTGACGGAAAGTGGGCAGTAGTAATATTTCAGATTTTGATATAACTGGAGTTAGTCGTACCATTCACTTTTTTAGAACTCTTAAACCTTTGGCATGTCCAGCAAAAAATAAAGCAATGTTTGGGGAAACACCCTTTAAAGCAGGAGAAGGAAAATCTCAGGAAGAATCTGACTGCCAGTTACCATGTGCATCAGGAATTATAGCATCACTATAAAAGATGACTATTAATTGAACTATTATATACAAAATTCCATATACCATACTAATCAAGGGTGGATATATGAGTTACTTAGCCTGTACAGCTGCACATGGACTCTCTAGGTTAGGAGGGCAATTTATGGTAATTACATGTGTGGGTTTTCTGTATATCATCATCATTTATTTATATAGCACCACTGATTCCGCAGCGCTGTAAAGAGAACTCACTCACGTCAGTCCCTGCCCCATTGGGGCTTACAGTCTAAATTCCCTAACATACACACACACACAGACACACACACACACACACAGACTAGGGTCAATTTGATAGGAGCCAATTAACCTACCAGTATGTTTTTGGAGTGTGGGAGGAAACCTGAGCACCTGGAGGAAACCCACGCAAACATGGGGAGAACATACAAACTCCTTAAAGATAAGGTCATGGTTGGGAATTGAACTCATGACCCCAGTGCTGTAAGGCAGAAGTGCTAACCACTAAGCCACTGTGCTGCCCACACTATGTCTGAGCTCTGAGGTTTCGCTCTAGGGGGCGTATTCAATTGTTAGCGTTAACACTTACAAATGAGCGCTCGAAAAATCTTAGCGTTAATACGGTAATTACTCGCGGAATTTCAGCTCGCTGCTCCCTTAGCTGCGAGCTGAAATTCCGTGAGTAAACTACCGTATTAATGCTAAGATTTTTCGAGCGCTCGTTTGACACAAGGTCCCCTGTCCTCACCCCCATTAGATTGCTATAACACTGACACATGCTACATTGACATAAAACACCTACACTTACCTTAATCCAGCCGCACTTCCTGCACTGTACACATGGAACGGCACCTGTCACATGGTGCATGTCCCATGTGACTTTTGTTTTTGACTGAATAGGAAAAGGCAGAAGCCGAGGCCAAGCATAGGGGGGCAGGGTTTAACATAAGTTCCGCGGCCACAACAATGCTCCCCCGCTGGCACCCCTGATCCAAGAGGCCTCCGTTGTGATCACAGGGGCTGCACTATAAAATGTATTAAAGTACTCAGAATATGCTCAGAATATGATGCAGCATGTGTTTTGTGATCACAGAGGCTGCACTATAAACTGTATTACTACCAACACCTAGATCAATGATTGCTGAGCCTGCAGCATTTTCTAAGCATTTCTTGAGTCTTTATATACATGGAACACAACATGACAAAAATAGGCTCGGTCATTTAAACCTCAGTAGAGCTAAAATCTTTAGAGCTACTCAGGCCAGTTGATTTTGGGTTAGTGATGCACCAGTGGGGGTTGGTCATAAACAGGGGATTCAGTATGCTCTGCTCCCAGCCTACTAATTCTGAACTCCAGAAACCAGTTAAAGTGCCGTTTAGGACAGGACCACAAGCAGCTACCAGCCATAACGCCAGCCTTGGTAGTGTCAATCCAGTTGAACCTCCACTATTGTCAAGCATATCATAACTTCTTCAGTGATAGGTGTTTTAAATTGAAGGTATTTGGGACCTCTGTAGCCAGCAGCTGGATTTATTGGCATGCCTGAAATAATTTGACTTATTCAAAACTGATGTTTATTTTTTTCTGGCAAGCTCTATTTAACAGGAGAGCTAGTGGGTGTGCTTTAATTGCATAGTTGATACAGCTCGTTAGTGCAAGCTCTATTTAACAGGAGGTAGCAAGCGATTTCACTGAGCTTGTGATTTCACTTCTTTTTTTATTTCAAGTGCTGTTTTTGTGTGGAGTTAGATCCAGTAAGGAGTTTAATCCAGGAAGGGGTTTAATCTGGTAAGTGGCTAGGAAAGGTTAGTACTTTCCTTGAGAAAGTCCATAGGACGAAACGCGTCGGAGCGATACACCACTCCTGAATACTCCTCCATTGACTGCCAAGTATTTTCTATGTAAGTGCTGCATTACACTTGTAATAAACTTCATTGAGATACTTCACCATGTAGTTACCGTAATTCTTCCCTCCGCGACTCACGCATGCGCGTTCGACCAGTGCTAACAGATCCCGATGAGCAACTGACGTCACTCACGCGGCGCCTGCAGATCCCGTCACGGACGAGCGACACGGCGGCCAGAAACAGAGACAACACCATCCAGGGAACCTTACGTTTTCCCACAACTGAAGTTAGTCGGTTCCAGAACCGTACCAGCACACGGCGACACAAGGCAGTAGATCATCGCTACCGGATGTAACCACTCACACGCGCTTGACATAGCGCTGCAAGGTAATTGCACAGCTATTCCACACTACCACTCATCTCCACAAAGACACAGCAGTGTCACATACCCAGATCCCTAGCTTTTTTGTTTCCTGCACACGGCGACACACAGCTGTTACAATTTTCCTGTTCACCCATTCTTTACTGCAACATAGAGATTTGATGTGTTATTGTATTTACATCTGTTTCCAATCGTATTGCTGTACCTGCTTTCCCCAATTTCCTAGAACCCTGAGAGGTCATCATACCTCACTTGTCCACCATTATACACTGCCACTTACAGGCACACCTCCAGGTAATCCATTACCACGGGCAGATTCCAAGCACCACAACCCTATAACATATCAGTATTTGAGCGCATCAGGACTTCTTTATTTTCATCTTTATCGTACAAGGGTTGGTTACCCCGTTCCTGAACTGCAGCTCATACCATATCCCAATTTGTCCAGTGCATCCTCCTATCTCCCTATTAATTAATACTTGGTTGTCAGAGGAAGAAGTCCAAAGGCGACTGAAGAATATTAAGATAAATAAAGCTCCAGGTCCAGATGGCATACACCCAAGGGTCCTTATGGAGTTAAACTCGGAAATAGCTAGACCGCTATTCTTAATTTTCAGAGATTCAATCTCATCAGGCTCAGTACCAAGGGATTGGCGAATAGCAGATATGGTGCCGTTGTTTAAAAAGGGGACGAGATCACAACCAGAGAATTATAGACCTGTAAGCCTGACATCAATAGTGGGGAAACTACTAGAAGGTATTTTAAGGTACAGTATTCAGGATTACTTGGTACGCAATACAATTTTTAGTGGGAATCAACATGGATTTGTGAGGGATAGGTCATGTCAAACTAATCTAATTAGTTTCTACGAGGAAGTTAGTAGGAACTTAGACCAGGGCAAGACAGTAGATGTGGTCTACTTAAGTTTTGCAAAGGCCTTTGATACAGTGCCACACAAGAGGTTGGTTTACAAAATAAGGGAACTGGGTCTAGGAATCAAAATTTGTACTTGGATCGAAAACTGGTTAGAGAATAGGGAACAGAGAGTTGTAATAAATGGAACATTTTCTAATTGGTCAAAAGTCTTAAGTGGAGTACCTCAAGGTTCCGTGCTGGGACCACTCCTTTTTAATATATTTATTAATGACCTTGGTGATGGTTTAGAGAGTAAAGTTTCTATTTTTGCAGATGACACTAAACTCTGTAAGGTAATAAAATCAGAGCAAGATGTAGCTTCTCTACAGAGGGACTTAAATAAACTGGAGGATTGGGCAGCCAAATGGAATATGAGGTTTAACACAGATAAATGTAAGGTTATGCATTCAGGGATCAAAAACAAGAGCGCAATCTATAAATTAAATGGAATTAATTTAGGAGAATCTATAATGGAAAAGGATTTGGGAGTGCTCGTAGACAGTAGACTTAGCAATAGTGCTCAATGTCAAGCAGCAGCTGCAAGGGCAAACAAAGTATTGGCATGCATAAAAAGGGGCATAGATGCAAGGGAAGACAGTGTAATTTTGCCACTGTATAAATCATTGGTAAGACCTCATCTTGAATATGCAGTACAGTTCTGGGCACCACTCTATAAAAAAGATAATTTGGAACTAGAAAGGGTTCAGAAAAGGGCGACAAAATTGATAAAGGGTATGGAGTCATTAAGTTATGAGGAAAGGTTAGCCAGTTTAGGCATGTTTACTTTAGAAAAGAGGCGTCTAAGGGGAGATATGATTACTATGTACAAATACATTAGGGGTCAATACAGAGAGCTTTCATGGGAACTTTTTACCCCAAGGACCATACACAGGACACGTGGTCATCCCCTAAGGTTAAAGGAGAGGAAATTTCACAACCAGCAAAGGAAGGGGTTCTTTACAGTAAGGGCAGTCAAGATATGGAATTCATTGCCAGGGAAGGTTGTGATGGCAGATTCAATAGATATGTTTAAGAAAGGGTTAGACAAATTTTTAGCGGAAAGGTGTATCCAGGGATACAACCGTTAATTTAAAATGAAGGATAGTAGTGGATATAGGGTAAAAATAGGACTGCAATATTGAGTCTGGGGGGATTTTCAAAATTGAAACAGATTGGCGGTTGCTTACTCTGGATTAATTTCAAATATAAGTGCAGGATCGCAGGAGATCCAAAATAGGTTGAACTTGATGGACTGGTGTCTTTTTTCAACCTCATCAACTATGTTACTATGTTTGTTTTGGGAATATGTACTCAAACAGAATTGTCCAATCAGGGAATAGGACATGACTCAACAGGCCGTCACTGAAACTGGACACTAAAGCAGTTATTCACTGACACTGCAGTTTTCTGGAGCGAAAGCATCCAACATATTTGGCTTGTTAATAGTGTTGACCAAGCAATGTGTTTGCTACAGGTGTGTGTGCCCTTGCAGACCAATAAAAAGCCACTTGCCAGCTTCATATTGGTCTATGGCATTACACTCCCCTGTCTACCGCACTCTGTAACCTCCACCCATCTTTCAGGCCACGTTCTCACAATCTGACGCATGTCACACACACTACAATATTGAGCTGATTTTCCAATACTGCAAGTGATATTGTTGCATGTGTTCAGATTTCCGTTTTGTAAACACAAGTGAATTCATCTTTGCACACCCTAAGAAAAAAAAAAGCACATTGATCTGCTGACTAGCACTAGCATGTTTATTCTGTCAAGCTAATTAGGGTAAGGCAGTAATCTAGCACAGAAATAACAATTACTTAGAGAAATGATGATATGGTCAGATGGACTTTGAACTACAAGCACTGATTCACTTCAGTTCAATATATGAACTCACTTTTACAGTTGGGGTGTTTCTAATAATACTGATTGCTGCTGATATTATCCTGCTCCTGTAGAACAATACTAAGTGCCTGATTTAGAGTTGAACGTAAACTTGCCACATTTGTGCAAAATGCATTTGCACACTTACATTTCCACGTCTGTATTTGGAGTTGCAAGTATTTTAAGATATATTTAGCCTTAAATCTATGGTATTGATGCATCCAGAGCAAAGATGCATCAATCACCATAATCAACTCCAAAACTTGTCGGTGCAAAATTTAGGTCTTTTATCTAACGTTGCTATGATTCAAAATAATACACTGCACTTGCACAATAAGGTCCCTGAACTTCCACTCCAAGCGCAAGTGGCTACAAGTGCAAGATACATGCAACTCTAAGGGGTCTATTTATATTACGCGCAAAATTTGCTCGTTAGCTATCATTTCTCATCGTTGATTATCACAGTGATAAGAAATGTATTTGTGCAGCAATTTATCAAGTTAGTCTAAAGGGGATAGTGCCGCCCAATAGTGTCTGTCCAGTGGCGCACGCAGGGGGGGTTTCTGAGTCTCTAGAAACCCCCCCTGCGCTAACTAAGTGGCCACTGTCCTATACAGCAGCCGCGGCGCTGTCAAAGAAGCGTCCGCGGCGGTGCTGTATTGTATACAGCACCGCCGCAGACATTTCTTAGACAGCGCCGCGGCTCCTGTATAGGACAGCGCTGGCGAAACGGAGCTGCTGCGCATCAGTCTCTCTCGGGTGTTTTGTTTTGGTTTTTTTTTCCGGGTCGGCAGGGAGAAACCCCCCCCCCGACAATCCTCTGTGCGCCCCTGCTGTCCTAGTGAAAGACTAATCACCCTGAAGTTATCTTTTGCTGCTTGTTTAACGCAGTAGAAAAAGGCTTCATTTCCAGGTTCTGTCCCGGGCAGCATGCATTGAGCATTCGCGGCTCGTCACCCCCTCAACAGATGACAACTGCAACTGCTATGAGACATTACCTCTCCTACTTCTGGTTGTCTCCCCTCCAGAATTTCTTGAGTCTCACATACATATATCTACACTACTGTTTTAGCCATGTACACCCTAGCCCAGTGGTTCCCAAACTTTTGCAGTTCGCGGCACCCTTAGAGTCTCCAAATTTTTTCAAGGCACCCCTCCAAAATAATTACTGAGCAGTCCTGTTTTAGAAGTAGTTGGGTCAAAAAATTGTAATAAGTATTTAGGTCACGACAGAAATACTTATTTAGTTGTATGCAAAAATGCCCCTCTGCATCCAGACACTCTGCCCCCTCTGCATCCAGGCACACTGCCCCCTCTGCAACCAGGCACACTGCCCCCTCTGCATCCAGGCACACTGCCCCCTCTGCATCCAGGCACACTGCCCTCTCTCACGTTGCCCCCTCTGCCCCCTCCTCTGCCCTCTGTCACACTGTCCCCCTCCTCTGCCCTCTCTCATGCTGTCCCCCTCCTCTGCCCTCTCTCACGTTGTCACCCTCCTCTGCCCTCTCTTACACTGTCACACTCCTATGCCCTCTCTCACGCTGTCACCCTCCTCTGCCCTCTCTCACGCTGTCACCCTCCTCTGCCCTCTCTCACACTGTCACCCTCCTCTGCCATCTGCCCTCCTCCTCTGCCATCTGTCCCCCTCCTCTGCCATCTGTCCCCCTCCTCTGCCCTCTGTCCCCCTCCTCTGCCATCTGCCCTCTTCCTCTGCTCTCTGTCCTCCTCCTCTGCCATCTGTCCCCCTCCTCTGCCACCTGTCCCCCTCCTCTGCCATCTGCCCTCCTCCTCTGCCATCTGTCCCTCTCCTCTGCCCTTTGTCCCCCTCCTCTGCCATCTGTCCCCCTCCTCTGCTCTCTGTCCCCCTTCTCTGCTCTCTGTCCCCCTCCTCTGCCATCTGCCCTCCTCCTCTGCTCTCTGTCCTCCTCCTCTGCCATCTGTCCCCCTCCTCTGCCATCTGTCCCCCTCCTCTGCTTTCTGTCCCCCTCCTCTGCCATCTGCCCTCCTCCTCTGCTCTCTGTCCTCCTCCTCTGCCATCTGTCCCTCTCCTCTGCTCTCTGTCCTTCTCCTCTGCCATCTGTCCCCCTCCTCTGCCATCTGTCCCCCTTCTCTGCCATCTGTCCCCCTCCTCTGCAATCTGCCCTCCTCCTCTGCTCTCTGTCCCCCTCCTCTGCCATCTGCCCTCCTCCTCTGCTCTCTGTCCTCCTCCTCTGCCATCTGTCCCCTTCCTGTGCCATCTGTCCCCCTCCTCTGCCATCTGCCCTCCTCCTCTGCTCTCTGTCCTCCTCCTCTGCCATCTGCCCTCCTCCTCTGCCACCTGTCCCCCTCCTCTGCCACCTGTCCCCCTCCTCTGCCCCGCGCCAGGCGCCAGCTATAGAACAAAAGAAAGCAAACAGAAACTTACCAATCCGCGCGGCGCTAGGACCCTGCAGCCTCCTCTCTTGCGCAGCTGTCACTGACGTCGATATTCAGTGACAGCTGCGGGAGAGAAGAGGCTGCTGGGTCCTAGCGCCACGCAGATTGGTAAGTTTCTGTTTGCTTTCTTTTTTTCTAGGGCTGGCCCGCGGCACCCCTGGGAGCTTTTAAGGGAAGTTTTAAGGGAAGGTTGGTAATCTACGATAACTGTGTTAATGCTGGCAAAATCTGTTAACCATTAGATAAGTTTAGTAGTAACGTGGTGCAGATAAAATTGGGCGCCAGGTCATATCAGTTTAAATGCAGAAAAGTTAAATTTTATTACAGCTCCTCTCTTCCTTCAGCACAGTAACCATACAGGAACAATGATGTATAAGTTTGCCAAATGCCAAACTCCTCCAGCACAATTCTGTAGCAGGTGTAAAATTGCAACTCTCTTCAAGCAATACAAATGTTGTTGGTTTACATACCAGCTGCTGGGAGCAGTAGTGCCACGTCTGTTACTGCACTAGTGTCTGCCCACATGCTGAACTGTGTTAAACACCTGTGTTTTCGAGGGGGAGGGACGCTAGTCTGCTATTGACCATAGCCATCAGCTAGCCGGGAGAAAAATGACCATTTCTGTTTGTTGATTAGGACAGGTCTATGTAAGCAGGGAACATACTGTCTACACATTTAGATGTGCACCCCCCACCCCACCACAGCACAACATGGTTTTGCAAAATTATACCCTATAGATGGATTTACTTCTATGAGGCCCTTAATGATCTATAAATATTAATTGAATATAAAACCTGTTGCGCTGTATAATGGTATCTGTGAAGCATGTGTCAGACAAATGTATCACACCAACCTGACGTGGATAAAATAGGTGAAGGACAGCTGATATATTGATTCTTGCAGAGAGCCTGACCCTTGATCCTCAGGATAAGATATTTCCTTTAGGGTCTATTAAGCAGCACCTGTCTTGAATGTGTCTCCTATTCCATGCAGTGTACTAGATATTCTTCATTAAGCAGTTTCAGTTAACGTGCTTGTCATGTCAGCTGAGGAGGTTATCTATATTTTGACACCTCTGAGATATTTTTTACATAGATCTAAAGCCAAGTATTAATGTCAGAACATTTCACGGCACACAGACAAAAATGCAAAGTCAATTTAAAGAGTACGTCTCACAGTTGCCAGGTTTAAAGTGCTATTTTATGTACATGTAATGTATGTGTGTGTTTATTGCCAACAGGAAAGCAGCAATTTACAGAAAAAGTACCTAAGAATACAATATACGTACATAACAAATATGCACAAAAATTTCAGGAGCAGACACTGTCCCCAAGTAACTGTGATTTAAATAGACAATTATTGATATTAAAGTTTTGATTAGGAGGAAAGCAGGTGTACTACTTAACTCTTTCACTGCCTAGAGACTGTGCCATCAGTACATTGCAAAGCTAGTAAAGCTCCCTAACTTCATCACTTCAATGTATGGAAAATTAGAAAACTTACTAACATATATTTTGAAAAATAATTAAGTAATTTTTATGCATATGAGTGCAGGTGAATATTTGATCTATTAGTAATTAGTTACCTCCATACGCAGTGGCATAATTAAAGCATACTTTTTTTGTCCGGGAGACTCCCGAATTCCGGGTATGTATCCCGAACCTCCAGTGGAGTAGCCAATTCTCCCGCATCCCATCCCCGACGGGCCTCAATGACACGATTCATGGTGAATTGCGTCATTTTAGCCCCGCCACCGCAGCAAAATGTCAATTTTGTCGTGGGGTGGTGCCAAAATGACGTGATCCACTATGCTCCACCCCTTTCTGCCCTCCCACCATACCCCTCTTCCTGGATCTCCAGAAAGGAGATAATAAAAAGTAGGTAAGTATGAATTAAAACCTTTCAGTAATTGCAAATATTTTACAGTTTTGTATATATACTGCTTCTCTCTCCCTCTTCATAACAAACATGGCACTAGACAGGGCTGTCCTTTATCTCCCTCTGAAATAACCCTGATGTCTCAGGCATCAAAATTGTCTCTCCAGATCACAGGTCGGCCCTCTATTCTGATGATACACACCTTACATTAACCAATCCTCACATCACTGAACCTATTGTCTTGGACGCGATCAGCAAGTATGGCAATTTCAAACTTTAAAATGAACAACAATAAGACCTGAAGCTCTCCTAAGCATCTTCTGCATCTACTTAAAACTAACTCTCGCTGGGAATAGCAAAATTTGAAATACTTAGGGATCCATCACACCAAACACTATGATCAATTCTTCTCTGCTAATTTCCCACCACTAATTGAAGCTCTTAAAAAATATATCATCATCATCATCATCATCATTTATGTAGCGCCACCAATTCCACAGCGCTATACAGAAAATACTTTTATCATTCACATCAGTCGATCAGTCGCTGCCCCAATGGAACTTATAGTCCTAACACACACACACACACACACTAGGGTTAATTTTGTCAGCAGCCAATTAACCTACTAGTATGTCTTGTGAGTGTGGGAGAAAACCGGAGCACCTGGAGGAAACCCACACAAACACAGGGAGAACTTACAAACTCCACACAAATTGGGCGCTGGTCGGGAATCAAACTCATGTTAACCACAGGGCCACCATACTGCCCATAATATATGTGCTCCTGGACATCCCAACAAATATCTTGGATTGGTTGGTAGACTGTCAGCTGTCAAGATGAACATTCTCCCCAGACTCCACCTCATTTCTCCTCCAAACTAGAAGCCTTCTGTTTGGGTCGATCCTCCTCCGGCAGCCTGATCTCTACTTTCTATTCTAATTTCATCAACCATGGTCAACAGACCAAAGAAACTTAGATGGGAGGAAGACATGCGTGAATCCCAACCCCTTATTCCAGAGGCCTAGGGGACTTTTCCCAAAATACGCGAGGGACTGGTACAAACTACTTTTCCGCTGGTGCCATTTACCTCTCAGCTTCCTGTTCCTGTTGGTGCAGCTGTGTAGTGGTAATCTCCCTTACCACCTTCTCCCACGCCCATGGCTGCTAGATGTCTCAACGCTCTTAATTGGGAAAAAGTGACCCCCCCCCCTCCACTACTCAAGGCACTTTTCCTTAAAATATGGAGCACACATAAACTGAAGCATGTCGCCAGTATCATACTTGCCCACCCTCTCCAATTGTTCAATACCTGGAGTGCATGGACTTCTTACCACCCATTGCCTGCCACATAATTATCCTTTTTATCCTTTCTTTGTATTCTACAATAAACCAGTAACCCTTTTAACTTAACACTCCTCCAGTTCCCCCCTCCTTGATCCCCAACATTCAGGCATTACTTCCACCCGATTCATTCTACTTTCTTTTCTTTATCGACATATTCTATACTGTAAAATTGTGAAATTGTCTATCATATAATTCATCCTTCACAATGCCATGTATACTTCCTATTCAAATGGACAATGTACAAACCCATCCCACCACCCTTCTCCCCTGCAAATTGTTACAAAAATATTAGTAAAATATATTTTCAAGACAACAAAAAATAATAAAAAATTAGAATTTTCAAACCAAAATATAAACTCTACGATTGAAATCTATTATAAACGCTTGTAACAAGCTGTGAGCTGTAAAAGCGCTGTGCTTGTCCAGCTGCGACAAAAACGCGAGAAAGATTAGTCATGAGCGCTTCTGAACTTGGAAAAGTGCCATCGTGAACAGATCCAATACTCCTAAAACTGTACAAGGCAATCTCATTCTTCATAGTAAATGTCACACCAGGGTAAGGATCTGGAACCAGGCCTATGTTTGCCAAGCAACATTGCTCTGTGGCACATTCCAAAGTGGTATGGTATAATGTATATGGACCACAATGTACAAACAGTAAGCAGCAGGCACAATACGTTCTTGGAACAACAGTGTTTGTCTGAATGACATAGTGACCAGTTTATTTTTGCATTCCCTTCCTCCTTCTGTTTCAAAGAGTTGAGCTTTGGACAGAGCAGACTGTAAACTCTATTTATACTGTACAACAGCGCCACCTCTTGTTCGCCAGAATATATGCCATAAAAATATCTTTGGCCCAAAAAATATAAAATCATCATCATTTCTACTAGAATGATTACATCTGTCATCCCCATCCTTGTGGATTATACATTTTTGGGAGTTTTAAGGTTTCTATTTATGTAATAAAAGAAATATACAACTTAACATAAAGATAAAATACCCCCAACCAGTCACAAACATTTCACAGACCTAGAAGCTATTATTAGGCAATATATACCAAGCTCCTAAACCACAGCAAATGTATAAATTTTGGTTATAGATATGGTAGCATTAAAATATATGATTATTTTTAACTATTCATAGGAAATATTAATTTATTTTATACAGCTAGAATGCGATCAAGGATTGAGCCATAGAGCTCACTTCCAAAAGTAGGCATCTGAAGTCACAGCAGCAGGTTCAGCAACAGGATATAATAAGCTTCTGCAGAGAAGTCTGGTGCACACAAAGAAGTAGAATACAGGATAACATTAAAGGAAATAACGTAGTTTACTTGTGTTTGTTGCTCATACTTGCCTACTCTCCCGGAATTTCCAGGGAGTCTTCCGAATTTCGGGGAGTGCTCCCGAACTGTATAGGTGTGCACAGTAAACTTTGTCTTAGGATAATTTGCATTGAAAATTTTTAATTATTTTATGACTTTTACTTTTTCTTGACTTTTTATAACAAATTTTAAAGGGGGGATTCAATTCCCATTAGAGCCTCACAGTACAGGTTATCATGGTAGATAAATCTCAATTTGCTTTCTAATTACCTCTATGAACTGTGTGCAAAGAAGAATGGGGATTTCAACTTGAACAGCAGCGCTGATATGCTTTGCACAAGGCTCCTACAGGACCTTATGCTTAATCAAATCCAGCACTAATTGTTCATCTTTAGCCATTTTACACTTTGTAATGTATGTATTAGTAAAGATTGGGAATTTAGTTACTTTACAGTGGGTGATGTCCACGGAAAGAGCAATTTCTGACTGCTTATAGCATTTGTCTTTTTAAATCAAGGCAAATGGTTTGTGAGGATTTCTGGGAACCAACCACTACTTTTTCCAGAACAACCGGTTGGTTTTATAGAGAAGAATTAGGCAATCACTCAACCTAAACTACTTAATTAACGAGGATCATTGAAAATTAGGGATTACAATATTGGTTCATTGTTATTGATAAAATTATTAAAATCTCTGTGGTGCATATGTCAAAAATAAATTCACATCTATTATCCAGTAAAGAACACTGTCTCCCCCATCACCTAAGATTTTCAGTCTTCCAAGGGCTAATAACATAATTATGCCTGTGCGAGTTGCATTATTGAGATATTGTTAAGACTCTGTCCTTCATTCTGTATTAGGCCTGCAGTACCTATGTGCTACCAAAGGTGCTGCTGTTGTGCCTGGACAGTTCTCTTTGACTGCTAGGGGTCAAGCCCTCATCATCTGAGCTGGATCATGCTCACCTGTGTCTGGCCATTAAGAGACTGCCTTTCTCAGCAATCTGTGCCAGTTCGTTTGTCTTTGCTGCTGCTGGTTCCTCAGTATACGCCTGTGTTCTGATTCTTAATGACTCCCTGGTAATTGACTCCTGATTGTTTCTACATTCTTCACCTCCTCGTATGACCCAGATCCCGGCTTAATTTTAACCTTGATTCGGTCTATTCCATGGTACTTTTGTGAATTTCTCTGCACCTGACCCTTCTTTTGCCTGATTCTCTAGCGGACACAAGTCTTACCTTGTCTAGTGGTTAAACCAGTTCATCTGTTGTGCCTGGGACCCTGTATTTCCACCCTCAGTGCCAAACCTGGTAATCCTGCTACCCTATGCTGCAGCTCAGCCCTTGTGTCTAGGAATCTGCATTTACCATTATACCTGCTATTTTTGCTATTGTGAACCTGCTGGCTCTATAAACCAAGTTTGTCAATGTAATAATGGAGAGTGACAAGAACACTGATACCCCTGTTTCTGTGTGAGCAATGACGGTGGATCTTCTGGGGAGGGAGGTACTTATGGAATCCAAAACCCGCGAGATCCGACAACACAATGATGACGTTTTGTCTCGATTCAGATCAGAGGACACGCTAACGTACCGAGCCGGCTCGCAAGCCTACTCGGATCCCCTGAAATCGGGTGGGCTCGGTTTTCAGAAAACCGAGATCAAGCATCTCTAATAATAAGTGGATAGAGGATTTTAACACTGACACTTAAAAATTATCTACAACTAATGTATATCAGAAACACTGAGAGAAATCAATGTTTTATCTATCTATGATATCAGTGGTTAGCATTGCTGCCTCACAGCACTGGGGTCCTGGGTGCGATTCCGACCATGGCCTTATCTGTGAGAAGTTTGTATGTTCTCCCCGTGTTTGCGTGGGTTTCCTCCAGGTGCTCTGGTTTCCTCCCACACTCCAAAAACATACTGGTAGGTTAATTGGCTGCTAACAAATTGACCCTGGTCTGTGTGTCTGTCTATCTGTCCCTGTCTGCCTGTCTGCGTGTGTGTGTTAGGGATTTAGACTATAAGCCCCAATGGGGCAGGGACTGATGTGAGTGAGTTCTCTGTACAGCAATGCGGAATTAGTGGCGCTATATGAATGAATGGTTATAATAATAATAATTTATGTGACACATATCATCATTATCATCATCATCATCATTATATAGCGCCGGCAAATTCCATAGTGCTTTACAGTTCATCATCATCAGCTATTTATACAGTTGGGAACAAATACAGTAATCAAACAATAATGGGTAATACAGAGATAGAGGTAGAAAGGACCTGCTTGTAAGTTATGGGACAATGGGATATTGATACATGAGGTTAGTGGCAGTTGGGATAATGGAGAGATATGGCAGCACAATGGGGTAACAGACATGAAATCAGGCCAGACTGTTGTATGTATGTAGTAAATAGCATTGGGAATGAATGCGGTTGCATGTACAAATAGAAGGATCCGTGGTAATAAAACTGTCTCTTAATTTCTCATTGACACATTTCTAATCTCAGTGGTTGTGTAGTGTGGGGAATAGTATAGCTGAGTCAGAATGAATATTCTAACAATCAGAAAGCACAAATACAGTGAGTGAAGTGGCTCAACCTTTTATGTTTATAAGATACTGAATGTGGGTGGTCAGTGTCCTGGATTCCTGAACACAAACAAGAATCAAACTGACATTCTTCAGTCCAGATTGATCAGTCTGAGGCAGATCTAAGAGAAGATGCAAATCACTGCTTAGTGCCTGGTGCATTAACTACAAAGGACATAGGAAGTAGATGCTCGCACACAGTCAGCAGGTCAATGCTATTTATCTTATTTGCATGAGTCACCAGGTGACAGAAACGATGTATGGAAATATGTTTTAGAATGCAAATGACTTTCAAGTAGTCGCCGTTACACTTACATTTTTTGCAAGCCAAGAACTTGAAGGAATTTCATTAGCAATGGAAAGATCAGGGGTTATGTATTGATACATGTGCTTTACAACTGTAATATATAAACTGTAGAGATTTAAATGGTAAATTAAACTACAATACACTCATTGCTAATAGATTACTCATTATAAATGTATTGTAAAGCAAAATATATTTCTTTCAGATTTTAATTGTTATGTTAATATTAATTGTATTGTTTTTATTGCTGTTTAAGGATTTTCTTAAAGTTTAGAGATGATAAGCAATAGCAGCTCAAGTGTATTTTTTAGCTGTAAATACATACCTGTCTACTCTTCCGGAATTTCGGGGAGTCCTCCCAGACACCCAAATGAGTAAGCAAAACTCCTGAAATTAGGCGAAATTAAAGGCAGCGAATGGGGGGGGGGGCTTAATCGTGTCATTAAGCTGACGTGAAATGTCACCACGCCCTCCTGCTGCCCCATGTCACATGATGGGGGAGAAATCTTAAAAGTGGGCATGTATGTGTACATATAGCCAAGAGTGAAATATGTATGTGCAGCAAACAGAAGAGGGGTGGTCATCCCTGCTAAAACTGTAAACAGTAATCCAAGTAAGAGAGAAGAGCACAATACATATATATCCCTTTTAAATTAAACAAAACTATGTTTCCAAAAGATATATTCAAAATATACTTATTTATTCAATGGCACTTTCTCCATTGCAGAGTTAGTCTGTCGATGAACTAAAAAAAAAAAAAAAAGGGGTCAATACTAGGGCTCCTAGAGCAGCTCCAACATAGTAATTTGCAGCAGTGCTTCTTTATGCAGCAGTACATATTGATGGCTACAGCGCTGGGGTCATAAATAGACCTCTAAGACTGAGTGCAGACCAAAGTGAAAAATGGAACTTCCAACCTAGAGAGTCCCACTTCAGAAAAGTTTGATATAGATATACAGATCGTTCTTCTGTCTAGACAACAGCCACTGTCTGACATTGTTCAAACTTCACAGGCGAACAATACAGGTTTAAATACTTTACGGCCCTCTTCCCCTCTTAGCTTGATTGACAGGTGACACTCACACCTGGTCCTTAGAGAAGGAGGTCACTTCTGGTACTCTGTTTGATCCATCTCACTGCAGACACAGCCAGTTAGCTGTAAAAGAAAATCATCTCCAAACCACTTGCACCATGCAAATGAAATCACATTTTATAGTTTTACTTTATCACACACATGTCTTACACCTGCTTACCTTTAACCTAGTTGACTGCTATACCTGTGTGTAACCCTGTCTACAGCCTTTACCTGCAGACTGTCAGCTGAATAGCTAATTCCTCTCTTGGAGGCCTGTTGGAAACCACTCCCTTTGTCACGATATATTGTGACAAAAAGGGTTATTTCATATACCTCTCCTGCATAGGGACAGGTGAGGTCCTGGGGAGTTTGCAGGTAGGCTGCAAACAGAGTTATATGCTTGCACAGTAAGACTGCTAGGTGGAACATGCACAGGTGGAGGACATGGTCTAATGAAGTAATTAGATTCAAGAGAGGGGTTTATTGTATTTAAACCTGTATTGTTCACTTGTGCAGTATGACCAATGCCAGCTAGTTGATCAGTGACTAGGCAGGTGTCAGGCACCGACCCCACACTTCCTCTCTGCTGGGGACGGCTGCCTGTCTCCTCAGTGTGCTTGCATCCCGTTGCCTAGCAACTGGACTCTTTTCTTTGTTCTGGCCGACGCACTGTGTGCATGTACAGTAGCTGTCGCATCCCATTGTTAGGCAATGGGAAGCTCTCCGGTTCATCGGAGGTCAGATGTGTTCTGACTGCCAGATTTCTTCTTGCCCAATCAGGACTAACCTTCATGTATTTAAGCAAGTCTCTGGCACCATTAGAGTGCCAGAGTAATGGTTTACACTCTAGTCCAGCATCCTACTACACCTGCATCCTGCATCCTGACTAGGCTTGTTTCTTTGACTCCCCGTTGGATCTCGTTTTGGTACCTCATTGCGCGTTCTGTTTTTGACCACACTTGGATCACCCCTGTGCACTTCGCTTTCGGCTGGTTCGGACCTGCACTCCAAGATGTTAATATGGAGCGCTATTCTCCATCTACCATCTTGGTAGTGGTGTCCCCTGTGATTTAGTGAAGACAGAAAGTGGGGCAGCCCCAACCGTCCACATCGCTCTACTGAGCATGCACAGACAGGAAGTTCAGCTCTCAGCAGGTGCTTCCAGTGACCGTTGAATTGTAAAGACGTCATAACTCGAGCTACATCCTTTTCGTGTTCTCTTACTTATATATAGATATATAAAGTGACTGGAGGAACATAAATATATATAAGCAACCTGTTCTCTGACATTGCCCAAAATATAAGCTTAACAACTGCATATAATAATTATGTACTATAATAGTGTTAAGAACATTAACTGCATAAGCCTGTCATACTGCCTGTATGTTGCAGTCAGTATCAACTGTAAGCAACTGTACATATGTATATATCATCTGTTACAACAAGTTCTGAAATAAAACCAACACATTGGTTAAGTCTAAAAGCTTCTTGTGATTTAACATCTACCACCAACATCGCTGACACCTATTACATATAACAGCACAAGTGCCCTGATAAAAGGCTTCTGCCAAAACAAGAGTCCCCAGCCGGACCTCCAGAGATATACTTTTGTGACAGAAATAGTATATGTATATTTAAGTATGGTTCTAAATTACCATATTATGTTCTAGGGGTTTCACTCCCTTTTGATCCAATAACTTACTTTTTAGGGTTTTAGGTCTTCTACATAATTGAACTGATATCATTTTTGACAGGTATTTGATTTCGACTAAATTGAAGCAACTCTGCTTCCCATATGGGATAAACCTCTAGAGACATGTTAGCGACATGAAACATATAGAACTTAAAACGCTTTAGTAATAAATGTTGATCATTTTGTGGCTTAACATAAACTGTCCACACCACGGCTGATCTTGTCACTCGGTGCTCAGTTTCCAATTTGACCTGAGACAGAGAAAATTCACCTGAGGTGACACACTATGGGCCTAAGTCAATAATGAAACTAAGGCAAAAAAAGGAGTAAATGTTCCCCGGGACAAACCATGTTACAATGCAAGGGGTGCAAATTAGTTTATTATTTTGCACATAAGTTAAATATTGGCTGTTTTTTAATCTAACACACAAATACTTGACAGTTTTATTTTTACACTACTAAATTTGTGTAGTAAATTATATATTTAAACATTTTAGATACACTAAACATCACTATATTAGTAATTGTACAGAAAATATATTGTATATTGTGACCACATTATACATATTTGCATTTCTTTTTATTGTTTCTGATGACAATACTGTCTGGAAAATTTAGACTAAAAGTGTGCAAAAATGGACCTTGTAAGTGATTTGATTTATTGCTATTAAGAGTGACTTGCATTTTGACTGATAAAATGATCGCATGGTCGTTTACACAATAACCCTTATTAAAATAGCATGATTCACTAGCACAACATGAGATTTAAACTTTTGTACCCAATTCAACCGGTAAATAAGAAAACAACCAAACTATTAGAAAATGAACTAACACAAAAGATGGGGTGCCAGCTTTACACATTAAACACTTTTCCACTTTTGGTCCAATTGATTTTTATAGAATATAGATTGCTTTAATAGACCCAATGATACAGATCTTTTCCAGCTTGGTGGTGAGCATCTAGTTAAAGTGTCATAGAGTTAAGACAGAACTCGGAGCTACTCTTCATGTGTAATGAATTTTCTTGATCCCTAATAAGGATAAAGGATACAAAAGGATTAGGCCCCACTATTCAAGGGCAGGACATTGTAAGCGAGACTTCCCCTTCATTAGCTGAATGTAATTTTTCTTCCTGGTTCTTGTATGAAATGACTCTTTGTTATGGACTTCTATGATTTAGCCATACTTGCCACCTTTGGCAAATCATTTTCCGGAAGGTCCGGGGAGCAGGTGGGTGTGTGGGGGCGGGGCTCAGATAATTGCATCATTGGCCCTGCCCCCTAACCTGTCATCACCATTTCCAGCCTATACCAACAGGGGGCGGGCTGTGATGGTGCGTGGATCGCATCATTAATCCCCGCCCCCTCCATTTAATTTACCGAATAGCCAGGATCCAGGAGGCTGTCCTGCTCTCCCGGGAGTCCAGGAGGACTCCCAGAAATTTCGGGAACCTCACGGACATTCCGGGAGAGTAGGCAACTATGGATTTAGCTCTCTCAGCCTCTTTCTCCAGAGAAGCCATCTCCAATGATAGAGAGTGAAGTCTTTTGCAGTGCAAGCTGCCTAAGTTAGAGTGTTCATTATGATTTCTGCTGCTGCACTCTGCTGCTACCTGCTATTTCTTACTCTATGCAGACGATGGTGGAGACACTCACAGAATCAACCCAAGAAGAACTGTTTCACAAAGATTTCAGTCTGTTCCAGAAAATCAGCTCCCTATGGAAATGTCAAAGGGAGAAGTAGCAAAGCCTGATGAAGTAACTTTTTAGCCAAATCAAGTCTCTATTCAAAGTGGACTCTGTAAGGCCTTAGTTAGTATGAACCATGCACAAGGCTTAGGTCTTGGACAAAACACAATAGGAACCTATCAAAAAATGTTTTTGACTTCAGATTGACCCTGAGAACCTATTTTTTTAATACTGCAAATATGTACTATAATATACGATTACAAAAACCAGTAGCCATTTGTACAGTAAAATCACAGCTATTCCAATATACATTGCCTATTCCACCCTGTCCAACCCTCTACAAGTAATATTCAGAGCAGAGCTGGATTAAGGCTTCAGGGGGCCTGGGGCACTTATGACAGGGGGGCCCCTAAGATCTAAAATTAAGGGCATAGTGACACATCCTGCATTACATCACCTACAGCCCACAGTATGACACTTACAGCTCTCCCAGAGCGCTCGCCTAGGTTGTCTGCATAAGAAAAATCATTGCTTCCACAAATTAAAATACTGTACATTAAAACAATCATCAAAACACCACATTAAAATGGGTATTGACACCACACATTAAAACTAGCAATGATATTGCACATTAAAAATACCATTGATAACATACAGTAAAACTAGCAATGATACCGCACATGAAAAATACCATTGATACCGCACATGAAAAATACCATTGATACCGCACATGAAAAATACCATTGATACCGCACATGAAAAACACCATTGA